>NC_064628.1:23600214-23903245 GCF_023864275.1 Schistocerca cancellata | reverse complement strand
TAATTTCAGTCACTAAATTAACTTTCAATTTTCCGGTTTTATTAATTCTTTTGCTAAATTAAGTCAGAGTGTAGTGAAATTTATTACTTCTGACAAACTTTCAGTTTTCACATTACACGTGTCAACCTTCAGTTGCCACGCTTCTAGTGCTAATTATATGTGCAATAACCTTTCTTTTTCAGTTACTATAGTAATTGTCCATAGGACTGGCGATCGTAATTTCCCCCAAATCTCAAATATCTAGTTACCGCTAGTTAATTGTTAACGTAACGGCCGCACATTTACTTTCTTTATTAACTTTACCCCTTTTCAAAATTAATTTCCACCAGTTTCATTTGCATTTTTCCTCTCATTTAGATGTAACCCTTTCCTCCCTCTTTACCGACAGATTAACTTCGATGACGATTGCTTTTCCCGAATTTCCATTAGGTACACGCGGTTTAGTTTTTCACTGTCATTAAGGTCGATAAGTGAGGGGGAGGTTACACGTAGTCACTAAATTTTACTGGGGGACGTATTTCACTAACCCGGCGTCGATTTGGTAACTCATCCGAATATTCTTGGTCACTAGGTTCCATCTGACCAACATTAGATTCAATTTTCTTTCCTGTTTCTTCAGATACGGAATTAAATTCCAACTCAATCGAATTTACAGTTCTACGTAGCTTTTCTGGTTGAAAATCGATATTGGATAATCTTATCACACGACGTTTTGATGGAATCCACTCTCTGTAACCATCTTTGTTATTCACGTAGTCAGTGAAATGGCATACTCATATCATCGAACTTGGAACGAAATTTCTTTGGCAGATAAACATAGCATTTTGATGCAAAAATGCGTAGGTAGGTGGTGGTGTGTTGGGGCTTATGGTCGCTCAACATCGAGGTCATCAGCGCCCTGACACACATTAAAAGGAACGAATGTGGACAGACCTAAGGAAACTAAAGCACACACTCAAAGAGAGCAGGAAAAGAAGGAAAATGCTACATAAGAAAGTAAAACCTAAGGAAAGGGGAAACATAGCAACAAGAATGTCACAGGAAATTGTTATTGGCTGGCCACTTACATAAAATATGGGCGAGCTTGTCACACAGTGAGCAAATTAAAATCCTCTCCCTAAAATCTTTGTAAAAACATTTGACAGGGCACAGAACTTTAAAACTTTAACCACATTCGTCCGAGTGTTGCCGAAAAGAGATGGCAGGTCCGCTGGCAAGTCAGCCGCGACCCGCTGGTCAGAAAATAAAACGCAATCCAATAAAACGTGGCGCCCAGTGACCTGGACGCCACAAGCACCACACATTGGAGGGTCCTCTCGCCGGAGAAGGAAGCCGTGCGTCATAGGGCTGTGGCCTATTCGAAGCCGAGTGAGGAGAACTTCGTCCCGTCGATGGGGCTGAAAGGAAGTACACCACACACGCGTTGTGGGCTTGACTATACGGAGCTTATTGTCAGTCACTTCCAGCCCCTCATCCTCCCACCGACGCATGACCCGTGAGCTCAACAGCGAGGTGAGTGCGTGCAAGGGGATAGCACACTGAGATACTTGTGGATCGAGACACGCCTCCTTGGCTGCGAGATCTGCCCTTTCATTCCCAGCAATGCCGACATGTCCCGGAACCCAGCAAAAAGCTACAACCTTCCCCAGTCGCTGTATTGGAGGAGGGCATCCTGGATGGTCTGGACTATTTTGTCTGCCGGATACAAACGTTGCAATGAGTGAAGGGCACTGAGTGAATCGGAACAGACAAGAAATTTAGGAGAGTAAGAATGTCTCATGTGCTCCAGTGCCCGCAAGATCGCAGACAATTCTGCATCAAAGACAGTAAAAGTCTGAGGCAGTCGGACCTTGAGGACACGATATGGAAAAACAACTGAGCAACCAACAGAATCCCCTTGTTTCGACCCATCCGTAAAAACAGCTTCATAGTCGTGGTGCTCAGATAAAATGGCAGAAAATGCTGCATTAAAAACGGTGGCAGGAGTGCAATCTCTCTTGTACTGCAATAAATCTAAAATCACTCTGGGCCTCTTCAGTAACCAGGGTGGCAGGCGGTTAAAACCTTGGATTTGGGGTTGTACAGACTCCACACCGAGGGACTCTAGTACACGTTAGGTAGGTAAAACTGCTACCCAGAACGAGTGAGTATGAAAACGGCTGTGTCACATGCATGAACCCAAAACGATTTAGGTAGCTTGCTAGAAGTTGACATTGAGGGAGTCAATTCAAGTATATGTCGACTTGCTTGTTCAGCAACACCATTTTTTACAGGGGTGTCTGGAAAGGAAGACAAAAATCAACACCACGTTCTCTTAGTACTGCAGCTAGCATGTTACAATTAAACTCTCCTCCACCGTCAGACCAGCAGCATCACACTCCTTCAAAAATCTTTTCAAATTGTCAGCCACTTCAGATTCATTTCCCATGAAATATATCCGAACGAAACAATGGCTAAATGGTTTGCACTGTGAGTTTTCAATAACACATCCATCACAAAACTATGTGGTATGTCTATTAACTGATATACCGAAACGAGAAATACATCTCATTCATGACGCTTATCTTGTAGACCGAGTCTCTCATGTCAACATTGTAGCTGTTCCTCTGAAGTTGCTAACTTAATCATTGGTTGTGAATCCAGAGGACAAACTGGCATGTTCATAATGTATACTGAGCCAACTAGTCTTCCTCTTGCGAATATCTTACTATGCCGCCAAATTATAACATATTTGCTGTCGTAAGACACACATCTTCGTTGTGCAGTTTGACGTACGGACAAAAGTTGGTGTCCGACATTAGGTACGTACCAGACATTTTCAACCAAGCAGGTGTCCACATTTTGCTTATGAATATTTTAGTATGAATACTGCCAATCCCATGTCCAAAAATAACTTCTTTGCCAGTTGTCTGGATGCATTGTGGAAAGGGAAAGTTTTCGAAAGTAGTGAAATGCTGTTTATTTGGGGAAATATGATGTGTCGTGCCAGAGTCCGAAATCCAAGAATCTGGTGCCGGACGCTGTGGCCGAGTGGTTCTAGGCGCTCTAGTCCGGAACCGCGCTGCTGCTACGGTCGCAGGTTGGAATCCTGCCTCGGGCATGGATGTGTGTGATGTCCTTAGGTTAGTTAGGTTTAAGTAGTTCTAAGTTCTAGGGGACTGATGACCTCAGAAGTTAAGTCGCATAGTGCTCAGAGCCACTTTTCCAAGAACCTGAGCTATCAAAATTACCATGAAACAACAAGCTAGTCGCTGGAAATGTACTTGATTTGATGCTCACTTTTAAACTAGTAATCGAATTATTGTTGTTGTTACCTATTCCTTTTGCTGCTTCTGCGACCACGCGGTTTCGGCACTTTGCGATAGTATGTCAAGCTTTCATGCAGTACAGACATGTACAACATTCTTTCTTCTTTGACTTACTCGCATCTGTTCCAGATCTCTTCTATTTTATATGTTGCTCATCCGATTTTGATTTTGCGTAGAAAGCACCAGCTGCCTGTGTAGCTAGCGAATTCTCAATCGAACGCAAATTCTCAATAAGAAGCTTTCCTGCTCAGATTCAGGAACACGCTACCAGGTCGACCCATAAAACTGATATACGGGTCCTAAGGTGTTTTCAAATACGATGGTGGTGCAGCGAAAGGGGCAAAGTTGCACTTGGATTAATTTTATTCAGTTCACTGCACAAGTCATGGAAAATGTTCGCCAGTAACGACGTATGTTTTGTTATAGGCGCGACGTCATCTTTTGATGTTTCAAAGAAACAATCGAACAACGTATACAGTCGGTGCAATCAAGACTGTTCACATACTGACGTAGGGGCGTCACAAATTTCTTTTGCATCAGTCTTCTTTCTTATATGAATGGTTGGTTCCCCATCAAGCGCCTTCCCAATCATTCGAGCTGCCCGAGCATTGTGCCGTTGCCAACGCCGATATGTGTCCGACGGTTCTTCTCCTTCCCTAATGACGAACGCTGACGTGTACCATCTATAACAGAATAAAGAGAACGTTCCTTTAAACAAAGTTGAATCTGCCATTTCCAGGATTCACACTGATCTCCACTTGACAACTTGCGAATGTTTGTACGACTACAGTCATCAAGCAACTGAAGCGCTGTGTCTGTCATTCCACAAATTTTGCAGTCTCACGAATATCCTAGTAAACGGAAAAATAGTCTGGCGAACGAATACTAGAATTCTCACGACCTGAAGAGTTCAAACCTGGTCCCATAATTCGTTTTTTGACAAAAGTGCACCCACCAAACAGTGCTGCCCTGTCAAATTTGCACTGCGCTGTTTCTGAGCCAATGGTACACTCGATTCCTTAGCACTCCATTGCACCCATTTTAAAACTGGTCCCTCAAAGTGGATTATAAATTGAAAACTGTTGTGGTGAACTTAGGATATAATTTTATAGCAAGAACACAACGTATTTAGGAACGTTGATATTCTTCCTTTAACATATAAAAAGATGTCACATAGCAAACAAAAAACTTCATGGAGTAAAATCATAGAAAAAAGGAACTCTCAGGAGCAAAGAAGTTCACACAATACAAAACCAAGCAGCAACGTAGGAGAGGACAGGAAACATATAGTTCTGATTTATTTACTTTAACAAAAACTGCTTCTCCCATGAAACTAACATTCATGTGTTGCATTAAAGAATGAATGATCACAGGAATAAGACCTGATCACCATCATACGATTCCTTAACATAACTTTAACCTTAAAACTCACAAAACTACTGTCTTTACTCTTCTTTACCTTTTGTAATGAGTATTCATAGCAAGATATTGTCTCTGCTAGGCAGGCATTCTGCTTTTATATATCTCGAACGCTTGTTTCAAAAAGATTCATCTGACAATGAGCAAACCACAACCATAATTCAAATTCCTCGTTTCCGCAAATCGATTGCAGAACTAAAAATAAAACCTGACAGTTACAAAATCACCGAACTCCTTCCATCGTTAAGTATAAATATGAAATACCTTTTAATTTTCCAAATGACTTTTCTATATTTGTTAGCAGCTTCCCAGCGGTTTTTCCCACATGTTGTGGATGATATGTGCCAAGTGAGTAACACCCATAAGATATTTGCTGCAGAAGATTTCCTGCAGTTTATCAAAAACCACTGCTTATTTCAGTAAACATATTGCTCGTATGGTCATCAGATAAATACACAAACTTTGATCTTGCAGAACAGACATCACATTTTTATGTATTAGACTAGAAGTTTGTTTCAGTAGAAATGAGTTCCAAAATTTTTTAATTGCAACACACTTTCTGAAATGAAGTATTCGACTAATACTGGAAGGAACCTTGTTTATTTGTGTTGATAATAGATACAAAGTTTAGATGGTCAACAACTTCTTAATAATGGCTTCAGCTTTTGTACGTTTACAACTAAACCTGACACACAGGTTCTTTTTAACGACCTCTACAGTTATGACATACAGTGTGATATGCAGACGTTCCTTAAGCTGCAACCAATTTAGGTTCTTCATTTTCTGGAATTTCACAAGTTACGCTTTTACTGTTTCCCCATTCCATCTTGATACAAATTTAAGCCCATAACTATGACTCATAACTGTAGTATGTATGATTCTCACTGTATAGGGCTGACTTAAGTGAAATGTCTTACATGAATTATTGTGAAGTACCAGGTCAGTCCTCTATGATACTCCTACAGCCTTCGTTATTATAATTTATTGTAATATCTCTTTATATTCTACTAAATATCCCTGCACATTTCCATGAGTGAATTACGTTTCCTTCTTGACCATCTATATACTCGCAGAATCGATGCGTGATGTAGTACAGTACTATTACTGTTAAATGAGTGCATAATTACTCTTTGTAATATTATCTCTGGTGTGTTGAGAGGACTTCTAGGATCTTCTCCATGCCGAATAGCCGCATTGAATAATTGTTATTTTGCTGGAAGAAAGAGACTGAAAATATATTGTATGCTACTCAAGAAAATATATCAAAGGTGTGTAAGGAATTTCATTATATATGTATTCTCTAATCGGAAATTTGCACGGAGGTGTCGTTTCGTTGGTAATCGGAAGGGAACTTCCGATGAATTGGAAACGAACCTGCATTTAATAGATCCAAGAGCTCCATTATTTCATCGGATAATTAAACTCTATCGAAGCAAACTTTCCGCTTGATCTGAGGTTTCCCGACTGACTACGCAACGCAAGAAAAACCAAGACATTTTATTTACACAAGACTGCAGATCGCTTCGAATCATCGAGACTGCGGGCAAGGAGAGTCATCGTCCGATTCTGATTAAACAAGTAAAGCTTAATTATAACTTTATTAAGCGACTGTGATGACTGTGATATGGCTGCTTATGAATGAGATCATTAATAAAATACTAATAACTAACTTTCCTCCTCACCAGTAACCAGTATAAACACAATATTAATTAACATTGTATTATGTAGAATCTCTGTGATCCTAAATATTAACGATCTGATTTCGATACAGTACTTTAATGAACCCTGTTTATGCTGGCAGTGGTTCACCTTTGTAAATGCATGTTTCATAGAAACATGCATTCTGATACTTCTTTCTAGAATTCATTGTGTTAAATAGGTAACACATTAATTTTTCGCCTGTTTATAATTAAAGTGAGTGATTCCGATGCCGAGAAGTGTCTACGTAACCTGTGCTTTGCTTTGTTTTAAAGTGCCGCTTATGATAAGCAATTGCTATTTTGTGCTTGTTCACTTACACGTATGAAAATAGAAGTTCAAATGGTTCTGAGCACTATGGGACTTAACATCTATGGTCATCAGTTCCCTAGAACTTAGAAATACTTAAACCTAACTAACCTAAGGACAGCACACAACACCCAGCCATCACGAGGCAGAGAAAATCCCTGACCCCGCCGGGAATCGAACCCGGGAACCCGTGCGTGGGAAGCGAGAACGCTACCGCACGACCACGAGATGCGGGCACAGAAAATAGAAGTGTAACAGCGTTCTCTGCCTGCTGGGAGACGGCAAGGAGCGTCCGTTAGCTTTTGTGGGACAGTGGAAACGCTCGGAACAAACTCCAGCACATTCTTGAGTGGCCTACATGACTTATGCGACGTATGATGGTGAAGAAACGAGCTTCCCCGCCGAATCTTTAGGCTGGACGTTTCATTTGATCTTGAAATCTCCCGAAAGAAGCTTCTAGAAGGGTCTAGTAGCTCTCTGCTTTTGCAACGGGGAGCTAACTTCGCTGTATTAATTGTTCGCAGAGCGTACTAAACAATCACAACAATAAGCGAGATAAGAAAAGATCGAGCATTTCTCACAATAAACGAAAAAATTATTCGGTTGCTAAATTACGTAGAAGTCGGCAAGAAAATACCGGTCCTATGTGCGTCTCTAAAAAAAATTCTGAGGACACGGGATACACAAGGAAAAAGAGGGTGAGCCGTGGTAAAAATTGCTGTTTTGATGACCGCGCCGCAGCGCGTAGTGTGAAGCAGTCGCCCTCCGTCTCTGGCGGTGGCGCCGCTGTGGCAATCGCAGCTTTGGTGTCTCCCTCTGGTCGGAAAGGGGAAGGGATGCCTGTCCACGTTCATTTAAGGGGCGCTATGAGCTCGGAGAGGGCCCAGGCGATCATTGTAGGCAAAACAACCCCTTCCTTCCGCCTCCTTGATTTCTATCTCACCGTCTATGGCCGTCCTATCGCCCTCACTCCCACCCTTAAGTACCTTGGCGTCACCCTCGACCGTCGCCTCTCCTGGACTCCCCATCTCCGGACAATCCAAGCCAAGGCACGCTCCCACCTCAGTCTCCTCAAGGTCCTTTCCGGCCGTACATGGGGTCTGGACCCCTCCACCATCCTTCACACCTATAAATCCCTCATCCGCCCTATCCTTTGTTATGCCCATCCGGCTTGGATCTCCGCCTCCCCTACCTTTTATAAATCCCTCCAAATCCTTGAACGCCACGCTCTCCGCCTTGCCTATCGCATCCGTCTCCCCTCCCCCACACGGATCCTGTATGATCTCATCCCCTTCCCCCACCTCCTCCTTTTCCTTAAAAGGATACGGATCCTGTACACCTCCTGTAAACTTGATCCTGCTCACCCGTTCATGTCCCCGATCCTCTCCCATCCCCACCCGCTGCCGCGCCTGTATTCCCACGTCCCACCCGGTCTCCATCTCTCCACCCTCCTTACCCTCTCCCAAGGTGGCTTCCGCCAGCTCCCCCTCCCTGATAATGTCCTCGTCCCCTCCATCTACCCCTCCTATCAACTTTGACCCTGCCCCACCCCCCACTTCCGGTGTCCTTTCCTTTCAGCACCCTCCCTCCCTTCTCTTCTCTTCCCTTCTTTTTCCTTTTCCCCCGTCCCCTCCCTCCACCCCTCTATCCCGGGCTTCCCCTCCTCCTTCCTCCCTCCCCCCTATCTCCCCTGCCCGTGGCGTCTCTGCTCTCCCCTCTCGCTCTCCCACTCCCCTTCCTCCTCCTCCTCTCTTGGCAGGTCCCCGGACTCGTACACACTCAGTGGACTTTCGCGCACCGGAGATCATCGCCATCTGTGTGTCGTGTGTGTGCCTCGATTTGTGTTTAGTGTTCTGTCACCGTCACGCATCAACTGTTCACGTGTGCCGTCGCCGTCATCCGTGTTCTGTGCGCCGTGTCACCAAGTTTTCCTGTTTTTTCGAGTCCAGCGTGAACGGCTTCATGTTTATTGTTTTTTAAATCTCCTTTTTTTGACCGCCGTTTTTACTGTAGCGTCTGTATCACCTATATGTCTTATTATTGTTCCACTTGAGGCTGAAGAGCAGCGTACTATGCTGCTGACAGCCCGCCTGTATCAGGTGATGAAAATTACAATAAAGGAAAAACAAAAAAAAAAAACTCGGAGAGGGGTCTGTCAGTCTGAGTCATTCAGTCGGAGGCAATTGGTCAGCCAGGGCAGTCTGTCAGTGTGGGCGAGTCTGGTCAGTTGGTCAGCGAAGTTAGTCTGGGCTCTCGTCCGCATTGGTGAGGCGGTCAGTGTCTGTCGGTCGTCAGGAGTGCTGGTATGTGTTAGGCGGCCAGTCTGCTCGAGTTTGCTCAGGCGATGGGCATTGGCGGTTGGATCGATCGGTTGGTCGGTCGCGCACTGAGACACGAGGTGACTGGTCCGCCTGGAGCGTCGGCGCATGTGAGGTCGCCACGTCGGTCCAGTGGCCGCGCCGTATACCGAAGGGGAGTGATTGGCGGTCGACACGAGAGCAACAGGAGTGAACCCACGACATCAGTCTGGCCGGGGCGAGCTGCGACGCCGTATGACGGAAGATCGGCGCGCCTTCCTGCGTCCGTTGAAGCGGCTGGCAGCGGACGGTTCGGTAGAGCGTTTTGGGGGTGCTGCGCCAAGTCTTTGCCAGAAATCGCAGTTATTAGAAGTTAAGTGATTGCTGATATATTGTTTCAGTTACTTGTTAAATTCTACTTCTGTTCTTGGTCAGTCTCTCGTCCCCAGCTTGCTCGTCTGTCTCTCGCCCGCATTTGTTAGGCAGTTAGTGTCTGTCTGTCATGTTTGTCGGATTCGGTGTTAACGAATTTATTGCTTAAAGGCCGAATTCTTGAAATATGTTTTTATCTTGCCTATCACCTTGCGAGGTGGTATATGTGTAATGTAGAGCATGTTGTACATTTTATGTAAGTCTGCATTTTATGGGTTTTATTTAAATAGTCGTTTTAAGTTATAGGGTTGCCACCCTTCCACCGTAAGAGTCCTTAAAAAAAAACAAATTGCACTTTTGGTGGAAAATTATTTGAGTGTTGTACCATTTCCATCCCTCTTGCGGGGTGCATAGCTTAGTGTTTCTGTGAGTTATTAAAAATTTCTTAGTTTAAAGTAATCTGGTATGTTGCAGATTTGTACCAGTGTACTCTTTCAGAGGTTGCTGTGATCGGTCGTGACTGCGGCCGTGTTGAAAGGGAGCAGGCAAGCTTCTCAGCCCGAAGGCTCATACTGTCAATATTGTTCTTTCTGCCTCTAAATAAAATTCTAACTTGATATTTCGAGGGTGCTTTTCTGCTTAAAATTTTAAACCTGTTTTTGATAAAGCTTTTAGGAATAAAATTCGCATTTTTTAAAAGTAATTTCATTTTCCATCAGTTCTTCCTAGCAACTACTTATAGGCTCACCTAGTATGATTAAATGTGTTAATGTTATTGATGAATCGCTAGTACATAAATTCTCTAAGAAAAAAAATTGAAAGTAAATTCACGGTTCAGAGGGACTGTCCCGTTCTCCATGTGAAGAATGACAGGCTTAACTCTGACATCACACTAGGCTCAACGTCATATCCTAACCAGCTTCCCTTCCTACTTTGTACCACAGCACAGCTACAAACTCACAAGAGTGAACTGCGATCAATTGTAACCTGTAGAGTGTGGAACAAAGGGTAACGATCTAAAGATAAATGTGAAGTATGTGCTGGCGTCGGGTTTCAAACTCTGGTTTCACACTCTCCAATCACTCTCATTATGCTCAAAAACACAGTGTCGATAATAATCTACACTCACTTGTTAGTAATATATATGTGGCTAATATAATAATAATAATATAGACAAAACTCTACCATCTGGTGAGCACGATGTATGAGACAGGCGAAATACCCTCGGACTTCAAGAAGAATATAATAATTCCAATCCCAAAGAAAGCAGGTGTTGACAGATGTGAAAATTACCGAACTATCAGTTTAATAAGCCACAGCTGCAAAATACTAACGCGAATTCTATACAGACGAATGGAAAAACTGGTAGAAGCCGACCTCGGGGAAGATCAGTTTGGATTCCATAGAAATGTTGGAACACGTGACGCAATACTGACCTTACGACTTGTCTTAGAAGAAAGATTAAGAAAAGGCAAACCTACGTTTCTTGCATTTGTAGACTTAGAGAAAGCTTTTGAAAATGTTAACTGGAATACTCTCTTTCAAATTCTAAAGGTGGCAGGGGTAAAATACAGGGAGCGAAAGGCTATTTACAGTTTGTACAGAAACCAGATGGCAGTTATAAGAGTCGAGGGGCATGAAAGGCAAGCAGTGGTTGGGAAAGGAGTAAGACAGGGTTGTAGCCTCTCCCCGATGTTATTCAATCTGTATATTGAGCAAGCAGTAAAGGAAACAAAAGAAAAATTCGGAGTAGGTATTAATATTCATGGAGAAGAAGTAAAAACTTTGAGGTTCGCCGATGACATTGTAATTCTGTCAGAGACAGCAAAGGACTTGGAAGAGCAGTTGAACGGAATGGACAGTGTCCTGAAAGGAGGATATAAGATGAACATCAACAAATGCAAAACGAGGATAATGGAATGTAGTCAAATTAAGTCGGGTGATGCTGAGGGAATTAGATTAGGAAATGAGACACTTAAAGTAGTAAAGGAGTTTTGCTATTTAGGGAGTAATATAACCGATGATGGTCGAAGTAGAGAGGATGTAAAATGTAGACTGGCAATGGCAAGGAAAGCGTTTCTCAAGAAGAGGAATTTGTTAACATCGAGTATAGGTTTAAGTGTCAGGAAGTCATTTCTGAAAGTATTTGTATGGAGTGTAGCCATGTATGGAAGTGAAACATGGACGATAAATAGTTCGGACAAGAAGAGAATAGAAGCTTTCGAAATGTGGTGCTACAGAAGAATGCTGAAGATAAGGTGGGTAGATCACATAACTAATGAGGAGGTATTGTATAGGATTGGGGAGAAGAGAAGTTTGTGGCACAACTTGACTAGAAGAAGGGATCGGTTGGTAGGACATGTTTTGAGGCATCAAGGGATCACAAATCTAGCATTGGAGGGCAGTGTGGAGGGTAAAAATCGTAGAGGGAGACCAAGAGATGAATACACTAAGCAGATTCAGAAGGATGTAGGTTGCAGTAGATACTGGGAGATGAAGAAACTTGCACAGGATAGAGTAGCATGGAGAGCTGTATCAAACCAGTCTCAGGACTGAAGACCACAACAACAACAATATAAAACACAACGAAGAATGTCAGTCCGGGAAAAAACGGAGTGCTTTCGGTTACCGCTGCAATAGAAAATTAATGAAACTACGATGTTTATAAAGACAGCTTCCATACAAACAATCTTATGGAAACGACATTACAGTGTTAACTGGTTGTTAAATATTTTCACAATACAAGCATGTTTGAGCCCGTAACACATAACACAAATTAGGATAGATGCTAAACATGAAACAGTACGTTAAATGAGCTTATATTCCAGAAGTGTGAGTGTGCGTGTGTGTGTGTATTAAAGTTTAAATATGTGCAAAATAAGCAGACTCTGTGTTTGTAAGTTGTTAGGTGAATTTAACTGGTGGAAGACTTTCCGCTCAGCTGCAGTTCAATACTAATAATAAAAGGAGAAAAAAGACCCTTCGTGCTAATGGTGCAAAAAACCATACGAATTTTCTACTTCGTAGGACAGTTCTGAGAGAACCGTTGCTGTCACATCTGTAGTTAGAAGCAGATGGTGTCTGGAACTTACCTGCGTAAGCAGCCTGCGTTTTTTGCTCGGGACGACAGCTGTGAAAACACTGGCAAATGAGTGGCAGGTGTATTCGTCGTTCCAGCAGCAAACAGAAATGCCGATGTATAAAAGCACTCACCTGTAAAAAAAGAGATAAAGTAATTTAGATTGCACTGCAGCAAAGAAATATGATTGCTTAGTTTAAATCGACGTTCATTTTCTATCATGGCAATGAGCATAAAATAATATCAATGCAGACGTCAGATAGAAAGAGGAACAGAGGGAGATACATTCGACGACTGACAGAGTATACATTCCCAAATATTTTTAAATAATTGATTCAAACTAAGACATCGATAATTGGAGAGGAAATGGGAAACGCGTGGAAATCCAAAAGTGCTCCACATGGACACAGTCGGCGAATATAAAGAAATTGTATCCCACTCCGTAATGTATTATTATTTCTTTTGTTAATATGTATAACTGCTGCCACGAACCTACTATGCTGTCATAGTAGGAGGAGAGGTGATACTCCTACGTGGCGCGTCCCAGGTGGCGGATAGGGAAGTCCTCACCGGTTTACTGGCGGACTTGAGTTAAATAAAATAGCTCTTGCGGAGAAAACACACCCTCTGCGGTTAACAACCGTAGTTGTAAATCGGAGCTTGCTCCAACTAAGATTGACAACCTTAGAAAGTCAAAAATGGAAAGGTATTTTAGGAAAAAAATTCCACCGTCCTGCTCAAAAAGGCAGGAAAAGGCTACATCGGATTCGGTGGGTAGTCAACTAGAAGACAGCAACGAATCGGGGCGTTTGCAACCATCCAAATGCACACTAAAACACAAAAAGAAGATTAAACATGAGCAAATAAACTATATAGCAACACACAACATAAACTCACTACTTCAGACCGGAAAACTCAAGGAGCTCACAGATGAACTAAATAAACAAAAAATTTTAATAACAGGGATCCAAGAAATGAGAAACACCACAGAGGACCCATTCGAATCACAAGGATACAGAATTTATAATGGGAAACCAGGACCGAGGGCAATGAAACAATGTCCCCAGTTTGGAACAGGGTTTTTAGTAAACATAAAAATAATAGATTCAGTAACGGATTTCCAAGCAGTATCACCAAGAATTGCGACTCTAAGCTTTAAAACAATGAATAAAGCCTATACAGTAATAAATGCTCATGCCCCAACAAATGAAAAAAATTGTCTAACAAAAACAAAGAAAGAAGTAGATAAATTTTGGGACCTTCTAGAACAAACTGTGAACAGAGTAAATAAAAAGAATGTAAAAATCTTATTGGGAGATTTCAATGGTCAGCTGGGAAAAGAAAGGAAATATAAAGATATAATTGGAAAATGGAGTCCACATAAATTTACAAACAGAAACAGTCAAAGTCTTGTAGAACTCTGCAGAGAACATAACCTTATATCTAAATCAACATACTTTAAGAGGAAGCCAAGTAAACTTAAAACATGGAAACATCCAGACTGGAGGAAGGGCGAGTGGCAGCTAGACCATGTCTGTATGGACAAAAATTTTCATAAGGATATCCATAATGTTAAAGTACTGAGAGGAGTAGACACAGGCTCAGACCATTATATGGTTAAAATTGAAATCAAATTCACTCCGTTAAAGAAGAGGACCAGAAAAACTAATAAAATAAAAAGGAGGTTTGACCCATATGAGCTAATTAAAAATAATAAGTACCAACAAATAACACAAACCATCAAATTAACAGATGATCTAGAACAACTAGTGCCTAATCTTAAAAAAGAAGCAGAGAATCAAGCTCCCTTGAACCCACAAAGGAAACATGCATGGTGGACATCAGAATGTGACAAATTCCATGAAGATAGACACCAAGCATGGCTAAAGTTTCCAACACATAAAACTGAAGAAAATGCCATCAACCTAAAAAATGAAAGGAAAAAAATCACTCAAAATATTAGAAGAATCAAGAGAGGATTTCATAAAGATATTATAAAGTGTATAGAAGGTAATTATCATAAAACCAACTCCAGGAACTACTACAAAATCTTTGGGAAACAACTACAGCAATATGAGGCCCCTACACTAATACTGAAAGACGAAGATGGAAGAATGACACACAGTAACAAGAAAAATGCAGAAATCATGCAAAAGCATTTAAGAAACTTCTGAATTGCGAGGAACCCAAAGAACCCTTACAAATCAACATAAATACCCCAATAAAAACCAAACCTAACAAACTAGACCCTCCAACTTTCCAAGAAGTAGAAAAAAATTCTTAAAGAACAAAGAAATTATAAGGCATGTGGAGAAGATCAGGTTTTTGTTGAAATGTGGCAATATGCAAGTGATGCAGTCAACAGCTCCTTACACATGGCTCTAACAAAAATTTGGGTAACAGAACAATTTCCCGGACATTGGACCACAGCTATCATCCACCCACTACACAAAAAGGGAGATAAGAGCAACCCGGACAACTACAGAGGAATCTCTCTCCTAGATTGCACATACAAAATTCTATCCAAGATCCTATATGAAAGAAACAAGGAGCAATTAGAACTGGAGTTAGGGGAATATCAGGGAGGTTTCAGACCATGGAGAAGCTGTGCAGAGCAGATAACTAGTTTAAAATTGATTACAGCATACTACAAGAAACGGAACAAACCTCTGGCAATAACATTTGTAGATTTTAAGAAGGCATATGACTGTCTCCACAGACCTTCAGTATTAAAAATTTTAAGAAGTCTAGGACTCCATCCAAAACTAATTAAAATAATACAACTCACTCTAACCAACACCAAATCAAAAGTGAAGTTTAGAGGAGATATTTCTGAGCCATTCCTCATAAAAACAAGCTTAAGACAAGGTGACTGCCTATCACCATTACTGTTCAACTCAGCACTGGAATACATAATGAGAGAATGGTACAAGGACAATCCAAAGAGGATAAGAATTGGAAGTGCAAAAGACGATATTAGCATAAACTGCTTGGGATTCGCTGATGATCTTGCTCTCCTAGCCAACACCGTTCAAGAAGCCGGGCAACAAGTGAAATCACTACAAGAAATAGCTGAGAAAGTAGGCCTTAGAATATCATTTGAAAAAACGGAGATTTATGCTAACTGATCCACCACTTGCAAACAAAATTACAATAGGAGAACAGGAAATCAAAATTGTTGATAAATTTAAATATTTAGGTGAAATAATAACATTCAATCTAAATGAGAAGCCATCATGGCAGAATAGAATAAAAAAACTGAACTATGCAAATTACACTACCAAAACTGCATACAACAAAAAAAGCCTATCTATAGATGCAAAATTAAAACACTATAAAACAGTTACACAATCAGAAATAACGTATGCAGCTGAAACTATCTTCAAAACAACTAATACAGCAGAAATTGACAGAATACTAAAAATAGAAAGAAGAATAATTAGGACATGTATAAATAAACAGTATAAAATAAATGGACAATGGAGAATAGCATCAAATGAAACAGTATATCAGAAAATAGAAGCAGTCGTGAGCACAATCAGGAAGAAACGCATCTCATTCTTTGGACATCTGATGAGAACTCCAAAAAACAGAATTAGTAAAAAAATAATACAAAAATTGTGGAATAGCAAGAGCGACATTAAATGGATCACAGACATTAAGGAAGATATAAAAGAACTTCAAATTACAGTAGATGACCTAAAAAACAAGACAGAAAAAACCAGAATACTGCAAGACCCGCAAACCAGACTACAAATGAAAATCAATAAAAGGAGTACAGGAAGAGTTGTCTCAGAAGAAGAAAGAAAGAAAATATCTGAAAGAATGAAGATATATTTGGCAGACAGAAGAGCAAAACACCTTTCATATAAGAATAGACTCTAATAATTATATTACCTAAATATCATATTAAGTTATTGTTGAACCAAATTGTATCCCTGTGTAACAACTTGTTCAGAACTTTGTATTTTTGACTAGAGTGGTCCAATGAAGGCCATAAAATAAATAATAATAGTAATAATAATGTATCACTGCTGGCATGTTCATAAAAATACCAGAAGATTTTGTGCATATAGTTGAAGTAAACCTTGCAAAATTGTGTGGTAGTTGTACCATCTCTTGCATTCAAATGCATATAAAAAAGATGGAAGGAAAATTCAGAAGATTGTTGAAAGGATTGTACAACACAATTAACACAGAATATGTCTTCAGAATAAAAAAAGCCAAGACGAGGGTGACGAAGTGTTAACTAAAGAGTTATTTAACATTGTAGAATCCTCCTGTGGCGTTATACACTCCCTGAAAACAGCCGGAAAAGGACAGATAAGCATTGTGAGTTCAGGCCTAACCAACACAGTACCACTTAACCGTACGTTACAGCAATCTATTTGAGAACTTAGTCTGACTCTGATTAATTATCAGAATATTTCAGCATCTTTACGTTAGATTTTTGACATCTGTTATTAAACTCTTTAGATTATTATTCAACAAGGATGCTAAAAATGTTTTATTAGTTACTCTATCGATCGCTATTTTGAAAGTCGGTAACAGCTACAAATTTCTGCAGTGGAGCATAAGGCTATATTGCTTATTATATTCTTATGATAATGTTTTTATGTATATCGTTTAACCAGCTATGTCGGTATGGCTTAGCTAGCTTCTTACTTTCATGATATAGATTCTAAAATTTATTTTCTTTCAAAAAATTAATATTATCCGTCCAAATCCCACGATAACCGCCTACTTTCAAATCTAAATATTACGTTACTTTGTACGTAGTGTAAAGTCTTTTTTCTCTACAATAAGCAACTAGGGAGCGTATTGCGAAAGTATTCGCATGTCAATTATTCGTCTATATCTCTGACTATAAAAACTTCTTGTAACAACGTACACGCACTACGTTAATATCAATTATTAATTCCTGCCGATGAACGTTCAAAATTTACTTTAAGGTCACAGACGAGCTAAATCATGCACATTTAGTTACTATTCCATTTGTATTACCGTCCGGAACTCACCGTCCTTTGTTCAGAGTAAATCAATTCTCAGAAACAAAGATCTAACTATCAACCAGTCTGTGATATAGCATTAAACCGTTCTGTGATTCTGCAATGAGAATAAAGTACAACTTTTTTTCTAATATTCTATTAGAGAAATCAAGAAAATACAATTTCTTCTCTCTTTTCTCATCCTTCGTTTCACTGATAAGCATAAATATTTTCAAATCTATCTCTGCTATTCTTGACTTTAATTATATTTGATATCACTAGCTGCTGAAGCTACTTGGCTATCAACCTCAAACAATATCTCTGATTACGTTTTATTTTGAAGATTATTTTTCTTTTAGTGAAACATCACACTCTTCTTTTTCCTTTCCCTTTTTCTTACCTTTAATGGGCCTTTTATTTATAAACAGATTTGGAGTTTGTAATTTTTAACTTGTGAGGCAAATAAATTAGTCGTGACTTCTCTTTTTTTAAATTTCTACGACGAACTTGGTCTAGTTACCTCAAACTAATTTTTGTAATACGTAGATGCACACCAACGCCCGTGTTCCCTCAAATACTACGAATACTACGACTATAGTGGATTATTAAAAAAATAATAAAAGAAAACCCTGCCTCCGCCCCGCCACTTTGCCCCAAATTACCATGGTTAATCATAGCTGTGCCTCACCAGACGTTTACGTATAGTCTTCCGTTCTTTTTCTAGATTTTACCATTAACCGGATACTCGATATCTCTGAAGTGGGTACTATCATTATCTGTGATTCACCTTAACGGTTCCTTTGGTTGTATACTACCTATGTTGTATCACGAATTCCAATAAATTTAGTACGTGAGTCATCCCGCGATGTCCAGGCTACCACACACAATGATCCACAATATTCAGGAACTATCTTCCCTACGAGAGAGTTCTGTACAGGCCAACCGGAACAAAGTCGGAACCTACGCCGACTTAACACACCAGCCATTTAAATCTCAGTCAAACACGTAATATTCGTGATAGTACAGCCTCACCTTTGAAACCCCTTTTTGACTGATACTACCCTGCACGCCTTAGCATGTCTCCAAAGCTACATGAGATCCGACATTAAGCCACACACTTAAAATGACTATTTCTCTGATCATACCCTACGGAATCTACAATCAATAACACAATCACTACTTCCAATAATAATTCAGTCCTTACACTCAACTGACTAGAGTAGTGCCACTCCACGCCGACTACGTTCAGAACGACGTGTACTTACGAAAAATTATCTGTACTAGTCTTTAAGCATGACAACCCGGGCAAAAACGGAGTACTTTCGGTTACCGAACCTGCTCCTAGAAAATTAATGAAACTACGATGTTTAAAGACAACTTCGATATAAAAACTCTTATGAAAACGCTATAACAGTGTTAACTGTCTGTTAAATATTTTCACAATACAAGGAGTTTGCGCCCGTAACACATAATACAAATTCGGATAGTTGCTAAACAATGACAACAATAAGCGAGATAAGAGAAAATCCAGAGCATTTCTCACAAGAAACGAAAAAATTGTTCGGTTGTTAAATTAGGAAGAAGTTGTCAAGAAAATAACATGTTAAACCATTAACTCAAATAAGCAGACAGCAACAGTACATTTCTAACTATTGTTTAATTCTGGCGTCGCAATACGGAGTAGCAGCCAGATGCTGCTGGTATGTCTCTTCGCCCCCCTCAACCATAATTCCGTGGGTATCACTGACTCCACAAGGGACGGAAACTCTTACCTCCACAAGAATTCCCTTTCCCAACAATAATATACATACAATACAGATATAACTTCCAAATAAACTAGTCTATAACATCCAAGTTTATCCACACATTTGGCTGTAAATCTGTCCGAAATAAGTTGAGGCGACAATTGACCCGTGACGTACAGCACAAATTGTTTTGGCACATTATATTTTTAATGTTGTTGATGTGTCAGTTCACTTGGTTCTGTCTCTTGACTTACGCACTTTTATTCACGTTTGTCGTTCGAGATCGCCCACACTTACATTTTTTTGTATCTGACTGAATAGCTACCACGTGTTAATTGTATGTGCACCTACACTGGACAATTGTGAGAAAGAAAGATTTTAACACTCGTGGCTCGATGTATAACTTCATGTCATTTATTACTTTGTAAATACTCACGGCTCTATAAAACTCCATTGCGATATTCCCAAAATTACCTCTGTCGAGAGAACAACTTATCACTAAACGTAAGATGACCTTTAAATCACTGACTTTATCGCTCATTTCTGTTTGCAGCAGTACATAATCGTCGTAGGAGCAAAAGAAAAAGTCACAGGTAAATATCTACTTGATTTCATGGGACTTTACTATAGCGCGAATATCGGATTCAAAGGAATGAAGGTGAATACAACCACTACGAGAGCTAAGTGAAAGAGCAGAAGAGAAATTGTGCAGGATGTCTGCGAGGCTGCGATATCCCTCAGCCCCGCGGCCTTACACGAAAGACATGATTCACTCGCCGAAATGGCTTCGGAAGTCTCGTTCGCCGCTGCCTTTTGCAATTTATCTCGCCACTCTCCCTGAGGGAAACACCACAAGGGATTCTCCACAGCAACCCTGCAGAGTTTCGGATTACTTGACAATGGTGACGTTAGAGTTCTCATGGAGATCATTGCGTATCTATTTCTAAAAAAAATGATTGAATCCCGAGCGCCCAGGCTCATAGAGTTTGAGTTATCACAGTCTGACTCGGGTGAACCTCCACTTTAAGGGGCCTAAAACAAAACTCGCCTGGAACAGCTAATTTACTATTTCAAAAATCATACCTGGGTCCCTAGAATTATCAGCTGATTGTTTCCAATAAAGTATCGCTGCTTCGGGTCCAGACGGCGCCCAAAGTGTCCTAAAGGGTAAAACAAAGAGGAAGTAATTGTTTCATATAAATACATAAAACTGCAACCAGTCAATTTTTTCAATAGTTACTTATTATTCCATGAACCGGTTTTCGAACATTATCAGGGTCATCTTCATTTGATTTTCCGGAAGTTACATATCTGTTTCTAGCATAATGCTGAGTGCTGGCTCTGTGACAAGAAGACGGAATAGTCTTTAATGTATGGTCATGAGTATTTTTTATTTGTCGACGCGGACGCAAAATTTTAGTTTTGTACTTCCTGCGACAATATGGGCGGCTTTTTGTAGTAGGTGTCCATCTATCTGCTTCCATTCTGATGCCAGTTTGTACATCACTTCACACACTTTTACGCAATCTGTACCGGCTGGGGTGGCCGAGCGGTTCTAGGCGCTACAGTCTGGGACCGGGCGACCGCTACGGTCGCAGGTTCTAATCCTGCCTCGGGAATGGATGTGTGTGATGTCCTTAGGTTAGATAGGTTTAAGTAGTTCCAAGTTCTAGGGAACTAATGACCAAAGAAGTTAAGTCCGAAAGTGCTCAGAGCCATTTGAATCATTTGAAAACAATCTGTATGCTTTTACACTGTGACAACGAAACTTTGCCAGCATCCAGCATGTGCTATACAACTGTTGCATGTTAGAAAGCTCTTGACAAAAAGATATGACATAGGCCTACTTTGCTCAGTGATATTATTTGTTATTGTTTGCATGTATTACTGTCGACATACACTACTGGCCATTGAGATTGCTACACCAAGAAGACATACAGATGATAAACGGGTATTCATTGGACAAATATATTATTCTAGAACTGACATGTGATTACATTTTCACGCAATTTGGGTGCATAGATCCTGAGAAATCAATACACAGAACAATCAACTCTAGCCGAAAAAACGGCCTGGATACGCCTACGCATTGAGTCAAACAGAACTTGGATTGCGCGTACAGGTACAGCTGCCCATGCAGCTTCAACACGATATCGCAGGTCATCAAGAGTAGTGACTGGAGTATTATGACGAGCCAGTTGCTCCGCCACCATTGACCAAACGTTTTCAATTGGTGAGAGATCTGGAGACTGTGCATGCCAGGACAGCAGTCGAACATTTTCTAAATCCATAAAGGCCTGTACAGGACCTGCAACATGCGGTCGTGCATTATCCTGCTGAAATGTAGGGTTTCGCAGGGATCGAATGAAGGGTAGAGCCACGGGTCGTAACACATATGAAATGTAACGTCCACTGCTCAAAGTGCCGTCAATGCGAACAAGAAGTGACCGAGACGTGTAACCAATGACACCCCATACCATCACGCCGGGTGATACGCCAGTATGGCGATGACGAATACACGCTTCCAATGTGCGTTCAACGCGATGTCGCCGAACACGGATGCGACCATCATGACTCTGTAAACAGAACCTGGATTCATCCGAAAAAATGACGTCTTGCCATTCGTGCACCCAGGTTCGTCGTTGAGTACACCATCGCATCCTGTCTGTGATGCAGCGTCAAGGGTAACCGCAGCCATGGTCTCTTAGCTGATAGTCCATGCTGCTGCAAACGTCGTCGAACTGTGCGTGAAGATGGTTGTTGTCTTGCAAACGTCCCCATCTGTTGACTCAAGGATCGAGACGCTGCTGCACGATCCGTTACAGCCATGCGGATAAGATGCCTGTCATCTAGAGACCGTTGGGATCCAGCACGGCGTTCCGTATTACCCTCCTGAACCCACCGATTCCATATTCTGCTAACAGTCATTGGATCTCGACTAACGCGAGCAGCAATGTCGCGATATGATAAATCGCAATCGCGATAGGCTTGAATCCGACCATTATCAAAGTCGGAAACGTGATGGTACGCATTTCTCCTCCTTACACGAGCCATCACAAAAACGTTTCACCAGGCAACGCCGGTCAACTGCTGTTTGTGTATGAGAAATCAGTTGGAACTCTCCTCATATCAGCACGTTGTAGGTGTCGCCACCGACGCCAACCTTGTGTGAATGCTCTGAAAAGCTAATCATTAGCATATAACAGCATCTTCTTCCTGTCGGTTAAATTTCGCGTCTGTAGCACGTCATTTTCGTGGTGTAGCAATTGTAATGGCCAGAAGTGTATGGGCAGATACTTTAATCAGGCTGGCGTTACCATGACAGCTCAAAATAAAATAAATAAATGAATGAATCACTACAAGAACAAATATCAGTTGATCTGATGTCTTATTTCTATTCGTATATTAACGTACTACGTACTCAATTTTTGAGCTAATAGTTCAGTCAAAATAGGCATTTACATTAACGCCAAGGACTAAAATAATATATCGTTACAGTATTTGCAAGTCGATGCCGCTGTTCTTATGGCCGTGGACTTTACAGAGTGAAATTTAAAACAATAACCAAACTTCAAATGAATTTCTCACTTATTTCTTCCAGTGAAATTAGTCTCTCTCTCTCTCTCTCTCTCTCTCTCTCTGTCTCCCACACACACACACACAGACACACACATACACACACATACACACACACACACACAGACACACACATTGTCACACAATAATTGTATGTAATCGGGAAATATGAAAGGCAAACCAGGTGTCAGAGGCGATATCGCTCGGTCTAGTGTTTGGTTAATTGTTGAGTACAGTTGGAGGAAAATTTTTAAAGCCAACAGTATCGTGTTTCGCGTCGATTCTTGTAAGAGATGACATTCCTTTGGTTTCCATTTGTCATCACTGTGCGTGGTGGCTATTATTTTTAAAAGAATTCCATTATTTATATTTTTTTATTATTTCATACGGCAACAAAGAAGTATGAAAACTAAAAAGATCTGAAGCCCAAAGGTGAAGAAGGTAAGGGAAGCATCTAAAAGTCTGTGATCTCGGCTGCCGCCACCTGGAAATTCGACACTGGATGGGACCGGATCGACTACAGAGTCTTTAAAGGTACCAAGCAATGGGGGCATCACGCATTGACTTCTATTGGATCGATCACAAAGCGTGGACGGGGTTATCGTTGACAGTAAAGAGCAGCCATTGCTCAATTCTAAATGTGTTACTTTATTTCTTTGTCTCACAGGGGTGAAAACTACAGGAAAAACCTGGAAATACGCTGGAAAGTTCTTCCGCAGATCACTAGACGCGCTAGAACGCTCATGAAGCCATCCAGGCGGCCGACTGGAGCCCAAACGGCTGTCGAATGAGAGCCACAGATGAGAGCTATAAAATGGCGCCTGATTCAGTTGTGTCGTTCTGTACTGCAATCAGTTTAATTCGTTTTTATAGTCTTTCTCATTTCGTATATCCATACTGCGAACTGTATTTCATTACATCTTCGTTATAATAGGACTGCTTATATAAAATGTCATAAGCACCTTGGAGCTGGAGAGAAATCCTGCTGAAAATAATGTCCACAATTAACACTAACGTAAGATATCTGACCTACAGTATTCATGTTATGAATAAATGAAATGTATTATCTTCTGTCCCGAATCTAGCTGTGTGGTTTTCTTTTGTTTACGTAAATAAGATTGATGTGTCATTATGAGCTGTTCTAGTGAAAGTAAAAAAAATTCTGTGTTTTTCAGAATATCGACTAGCAAAAGCTAGGCGATAGAATTTGAAGAGAAGGTATTTGCTCTGTCCTTATACAGTCGAAGCCTTCGTGTATAGAAATATTTGTCAGTTCATTTTTCGCTTCCTTCTGCAAGGCATCTGTGATCCCTGTTGTCAGTTGTACCTTTAGAGCCAGTACTGAATCGTTCAATGATAAATGAAATATAAGCAGAAGTTGAGGCAATTAGCAACTATGATAAATTTGTGCTTTCTTGTTTGATGAAACGTCTTTGGAGAGAAGTTTGTGTTGTGATGTGAGCAAGCAGAAAATCTCACGCTTTCAGGATTTATTGCACTTAGGAAGGTCAAATGTATATGCAAACCGTGCATGAATATTCATGGTCAGAGGCATACATAAAAGTCGTAAGCAGGACGTTGCATATTACTTCACTAAGAACACGGTTTCAAGTTCTACTTCAAAAGTTCTCATTACCTATGTTATAAGGCAATTCTGATCTAGTTTGTGTCGTTTGTGACCAGCGTGCAACCAACCAGAGAGTACTGAATGAACTCTGCAGTGATAAATAAACTGAATCCTGTCCGTTTCTTCTTTTAGTTAGTGATGAACCTACTAAAGAAATTTGTGATGTCCCACACCTGTTAAAGAATGCTAAAAATCCTCTATTAGGAAATGAAGTGCAATTTGAGTTTGAAAAGAGGCCAGTTTTGAATTTATTCAGATGTCTTCTCTTATGGATTAGTAGAAGATATTTAAAACTCTGCCAAAATTGCAGAGGAGTCGTATCGGCTTTATGGCTTATTTTACTAAATTGAAATTTAAGGTAGCAGTAGCCAAGCTTAGTCATGCAAGTTACTGCAGTAATTGAGACTTGAGCATTTAGTACTTTACCTGCAGAGATAATATACATTGCCAGGTTGTTGAAATGATAGACGACCTGTTTCATTCACTAAACAGCTCGATTATTATTCAGAAGATGGCAAATCTTGTGTGCGTGTCCTCCGAGCAGAGTCATCACACGGGCTACTGAAACGTGGTAAAGTGTACTGAAGGAAATACACTCCTGGAAATTGAAATAAGAACACCGTGAATTCATTGTCCCAGGAAGGAGAAACTTTATTGACACATTCCTGGGGTCAGATACATCACATGATCACACTGACAGAACCACAGGCACATAGACACAGGCAACAGAGCATGCACAATGTCGGCACTAGTACAGTGTATATCCACCTTTCGCAGCAATGCAGGCTGCTATTCTCCCATGGAGACGATCGTAGAGATGCTGGATGTAGTCCTGCGGAACGGCTTGCCATGCCGTTTCCACCTGGCGCCTCAGTTGGACCAGCGTTCGTGCTGGACGTGCAGACCGCGTGAGACGACGCTTCATCCAGTCCCAAACATGCTCAATGGGGGACAGATCCGGAGATCTTGCTGGGCAGGGTAGTTGACTTACACCTTCTAGAGCACGTTGGGTGGCACGGGATACATGCGGACGTGCATTGTCCTGTTGGAACAGCAAGTTCCCTTGCCGGTCTAGGAATGGTAGAACGATGGGTTCGATGACGGTTTGGATGTACCGTGCACTATTCAGTGTCCCCTCGACGATCACCAGTGGTGTACGGCCAGTGTAGGAGATCGCTCCCCTCACCATGATGCCGGGTGTTGGCCCTGTGTGCCTCGGTCGTATGCAGTCCTGATTGTGGCGCTCACCTGCACGGCGCCAAACACGCATACGACCATCATTGGCACCAAGGCAGAAGCGACTCTCATCGCTGAAGACGACACGTCTCCATTCGTCCCTCCATTCACGCCTGTCGCGACACCACTGGAGGCGGGCTGCACGATGTTGGGGCGTGAGCGGAAGACGGCCTAACGGTGTGCGGGACCGTAGCCCAGCTTCATGGAGACGGTTGCGAATGGTCCTCGCCGATACCTCAGGAGCAACAGTGTCCCTAATTTGCTGGGAAGTGGCGGTGCGGTCCCCTACGGCACTGCGTAGGATCCTACGGTCTTGGCGTGCATCCGTGCGTCGCTGCGGTCCGGTCCCAGGTCGACGGGCACGTGCACCTTCCGCCGACCACTGGCGACAACATTGATGTACTGTGGAGACCTCACGCCCCACGTGTTGAGCAATTCGGCGGTACGTCCACCCGGCCTCCCGCATGCCCACTATACGCCCTCGCTCAAAGTCCGTCAACTGCACATACGGTTCACGTCCACGCTGTCGTGGCATGCTACCAGTGTTAAAGACTGCGATGGAGCTCCGTATGCCACGGCAAACTGGCTGACACTGACGGCGGCGATGCACAAATGCTGCGCAGCTAGCGCCATTCGACGGCGTCACGGCGGTTCCTGGTGTGTCCGCTGTGCCGTGCGTGTGATCATTGCTTGTACAGCCCTCTCGCAGTGTCCGGAGCAAGTATGGTGGGTCTTACACACCGGTGTCAATGTGTTCTTTTTTCCATTTCCAGGAGTGTAGAAAATTGGAAAGTGTTGGAGTCAGGAACAGAAAGAGATAAGGGAAATATTTTCAGGTGTATAAATGGTTCGGAAAGTATAATAAGGTCACTGATGTTCATTTAGAACAGATTAAAAAAACTGGTTCGAGTTTTTTTAAGCAAAAGGGCCTCCCGTTAAGACCAACTGCAGAATATCTTTTGTTGCATGGCGCATCGTGTTTCAAACACCAACCAAAGCCGCTTTCGGTTCAAAGTAACACTGAAAATAGTTGTAATCATTAACATGTCATCTACAAATTCATTAGGCAATTGTGAGGATGATGGATGCAGGCCATTAGGTAATTTAAGCCAGGTTCTGTTCGTTCGTAATGACAGCTTTCTTGACTCTACAAAGGACCACAGCACAGTTAGTGAAAGTGGCTTACACAGTGTTGTTGCCTGTATCTCAGCTGGTCGTGGTGGCAGTTGTGCTGAAGAGGCTGATGTAGGGACTGACACACAAGCACTGGCCTACGTGTCACACGGAACATTCTGCTTTGGAACACATGAACGAAGCTGTGATGACTGTGGAACGACCAACACCCCAGAGGATGACATATTGACGAGTTTTAGGGAATTTCATGCCTTAAACAAGCAATCATTGTATGCCAGTGACACCCTAATGTTCTTTTTATCAACGTTAAGTTAGTTATAGGCATTTTAAAAATAAATATGGGCAAGAGGGAAAATTGGAAGATAAATTCTATTCACTGTTTAGATTTACATTAAGGTTAACTCACTTTTCTGAACAGTATATACAGGGTGTTTCAAAAATGACCGGTATATTTGAAACGGCAATAAAAACTAAACGAGCAGCGATAGAAATACACCGTTTGTTGCAATATGCTTGGGACAACAGTACATTTTCAGGCGGACAAACTTTCGAATTTACAGTAGTTACAATTTTCAATAACAGATGGCGCTGCGGTCTGGGAAATTCTATAGTACGATATTTTCCACATATCCACCATGCGTAGCAATAATATGGCGTAGTCTCTGAATGAAATTACCCGAAACCTTTGACAACGTGTCTGGCGGAATGGCTTCACATGCAGATGAGATGTACTGCTTCAGCTGTTCAATTGTTTCTGGATTCTGGCGGTACACCTGGTCTTTCAAGTGTCCCCACAGAAAGAAGTCACAGGGGTTCATGTCTGGCGAATAGGGAGGCCAATCCACGCCGCCTCCTGTATGTTTCGGATAGCCCAAAGCAATCACACGATCATCGAAATATTCATTCAGGAAATTAAAGACGTCGGCCGTGCGATGTGGCCGGGCACCATCTTGCATAAACCACGAGGTGTTCGCAGTGTCGTCTAAGGCAGTTTGTACCGCCACAAATTCACGAACAATGTCCAGATAGCGTGATGCAGTAATCGTTTCGGATCTGCAAAATGGGCCAATGATTCCTTTGGAAGAAATGGCGGCCCAGAACAGTGCTTTTTGAGGATGCAGGGACGATGGGACTGCAACATGGGGCTTTTCGGTTCCCCATATGTGCCAGTTCTGTTTATTGACGAAGCTGTCAAGGTAAAAATAAGTTTCGTCAGTAAACCAAATGCTGCCCACACATGCATATCGCCGTCATCAATCCTGTGCACTATATTGTTAGCGAATGTCTCTCGTGCAGCAATGGTAGCGGTGCTGAGGGGTTGCCGCGTTTGAATTTTGTATGGATAGAGGTGTAAACTCTGGCGCATGATACGATACGTGGACGTTGGCGTCATTTGGACCGCAGCTGCAACACGGCGAATGGAAACCCGAGGCCGCTGTTGGATCACCTGCTGCACTAGCTGCGCGTTGCCCTCTATGGTTGCTGTACGCGGTCGCCCTACCTTTCCAGCACGTTCATCCGTCACGTTCCCAGTCCGTTGAAATTTTTCAAACAGATCCTTTATTGTATCGCTTTTCGGTCCTTTGGTTACATTAAACCTCCGTTGAAAACTTCGTCTTGTTGCAACAACACTGTGTTCTAGGCGGTGGAATTCCAACACCAGAAAAATCCTCTGTTCTAAGGAATAAACCATGTTGTCTACAGCACACTTGCACGTTGTGAACAGCACACGCTTACAGCAGAAAGACGACGTACAGAATGGCGAACCCGCAGACTGCGTTGTCTTCTATATCTTTCACATCACTTGCAGCGCCATCTGTTGTAGAAAATTGTAACTACTGTAATTTAGAAAGTTTCTCCGCCTGAAAGTGTACTGTTGTCCCAAGCATATTGCAACAAACGGTGTATTTCTATCACTGCTCGTTTAGTTTTTATTGCCGTTTCAAATATACCGGTCATTTTTGAAACACCCTGTATAAAGAAAGTGCGTACCATTTTTGATTTACAAGACTGTCAGAGATTGACACTACACCATCAGCAATAAACGAAATTATATGGTTCAGGAGAAATTTTACAAATGGTTTAAAGCTGCTTAACAGTTCACTGATAAATTTTACTGTGTGCTTACAAAATGTAGTAGTCAATATTTGTTTTCAGTTAACTGCTTGTATCCCCATTTCGCAACAGTGACACTTTTATTTTGATGTTGTGTCTGCTTCTGTGTTGAAGCATTTACACTCCTTTTAAGATGTAGGAACATTTTAAAGGACGTCAATGGTTAATAGCGCAAGTTTCGTGAAATAGGTCTATACCTGTTAGGCCTATATGCTTCGTCCACTTCTACTCATGGCATATTAGCTAAGCATGCAAGGGATGGTACCATTTTTAGGTGATATTGCAGTAATTGTAATCACTGAAATGAAAATAATTCGAAGCTTAATACTGCTGCGCCAACGGCCTTACCGCAATGGTAACACAAGTTGCCCCTCAGATCACAGAAGAAAAGTGCTGTCGGGCTTCCCAAGAACTTGCGTAGGTGACAATTTTTCACAGCAGAGAGCTGTTGGTAAAGGATGGAGTGTGCCCTTGTGAGGTGCACTGGGGAGCAACCTGACAACGGCCAGGAGAAGGGTGTGTTAACCACATGCTGTTCCATGTCCACATTCATTGACGCCTATCGGCTGAGGATGCTGTAACGCCGGAAATGCATATCCTCCTATTTCCATTCATTGTACTATAAATTTGTTTTCCTTATTTTTGTTACCTGAATATATAACATTTCTGTGTCTTCGTATATTGTAATTGTTTTACTATTTGTATATATATATTTATGCATTTATGTCGATGTATAATTGGTTTGTTTCGTAAATATTATTTGTATTTTTACTCTGGGTCTTGCCTAGGGAAAACTGCTATCGAACGATACATTGATAGGTCGTGTGAAGAATCAAAGTGTGTAGGATCTTTGGTAGTGTTAACTCTGCCGCGTGGAGCGCGGGCTGAGCAGATGGAGTCTGGCGGGAGTAGTGCGGTTGAACAGGTGTGTTGTGTGACGCTCCCGCGAGTTGCCGCGCTTTCGGGGTCTGGCAGCATGTAATTGCGCTCGACTTGCGATGATAGTTTCTGACATGGTGTCGCGGACGGGAATCATTAGCTGGCGCACATCACGAGCCCGTTTCGTCTGGTGACCGTGTCGAGAAGAAGGCGCGCCAACATCCAGCTTCTGCAACAGCGACGGCCGACAATGAGTGACTGTCGCCACCTCCTCGATCGACGGCTTCAAACCTTCAATCAACCAACAAGGAAACTGGGAGCACGTAAAGTTTTAGAAGTGTATGGCAGACCTCAGCTTTTCAAACAGTACCATTCTCGTAACTATAATTACAGCAACTTAGCATGAACATTTGTTGCTCATTGTCCCAATTGCATTACCAAGCAGGGTCCCTTCCTTTTCCGGAATAAACCCGAGTGTCGTTGAAATTCAAACGCCAGCATTAAAATAATAATATAGCGTTTCACTGCTTTAATTTCAAAGTTCAGTTAAAGTAATCATAGCTGGCTACAATATTTAGATTACACAAGCACGAATTAAGAGTGCGAGTTTTTTACCGTATTTTAGCTTACCTGTGACTGCAGCTCAGCTTGGTATGTACTAAATTTTACTATTGTTAATTGTTCAGAGTCATTTAATTCAAGTTCAAATTTAAATCTCTTCTTTCTAAACGGCGTAGATTCAAGTAACTTTTGAAATGATTGTTGAGGTAGTCCAAGACTAACCATATTTTGCTGAATTTCGTTGTGCTTCAGAAAGAAAGCTCATTATTAACTTCAGTCACTAAATTAACTTTCGATTTTCTGGTTTTATTAATTCTTTTGCTAAATTAAGTCAGAGTGTAGCGAAATTTATTACTTCTGACAAACTTTCAGTTTTCACACTACACGTGTCAATCTTAAGTTGCCACGATTCTAGTGCTAATTATATGTGTAATAACCTTTCTTTTTCAGTTACTATAGTAATTGTCCTTAGGACTGGCGACCGTAATTTCCCCCAAATCTCAAATATCTAATTACTGCTAGTTAATTGTTAACGTAACGGCCGCACATTTACTTTCTTTATTAACTTTACCCCTTTTCAAAATTAATTTCCACCAGTTTCATTTGCATTTTTCCTTTCATTTAGATGTAACCCTTTCCTCCCTCTTTACCGACAAATTAACTTCGGTGACGATTGCTTTTCCCAAATTTCCATTAGGTATACGCGGTTTAATTTTTCACTGTCATTAAGGTCGATAAGTGAGGGGGAGGTTACAATGCCACGGCGGTAGGTCGGTACCATTGGACCTTCCGAGGCCTATTCGAAAGAAGTTAATACTGCTGTAGGGACTCTTGAGTTTTTTTTTATATTCCACTATAATTAAGGCCAATTGGGAAACATGCAGTAGCAGGAAGTCATATGTAAAATCAGCTACTTATACCTATGTTACTGTTGTAAAGCTAAGTTAAACAAAATTTTTTGTACTTGGCGAAAAATACTCAATAACAAGGTGTCACAAACTGTTAAGAGTAGGTAAGTGGGAGGTACAACGTGTTGAGTAAAGTAACTTACCTGTTTGCCTGCAAGTGGGCCTACCTCCTACACCATTAAATTGTGTCAAATCACATACAAGCGTGTCTCGAGGAAAATGCAGTACTTTATTATCTGTAGCTTGAACGTGCAAGGAGGAAGATAAATTGGTGTCTTACTTCATACCTAACGAAAAGACATGAAAAATATAAAGATGTTGTTGTTGTGGTCTTCAGTCCTGAGACTGGTTTGATGCAGCTCTCCATGCTACTCTATTTTCTGCAAGTTTCTTCATCTCTCGGTAACTAACGCAACCTACATCCCTCAAAATCTGCTTAGTGTATTCATCTCTTGGTCTTCTTCTACGGCTTTTACCCTCCACGCTTCCCTCCAGTACTAAATTGGTGATCCCTTGCTGCATCAAAACGTGTCCTATCAATCGATCCCTTCTTTTAGTCACGTTGTGCCACAAATTCCTCTTCTCACCAACTGTATTCAGTGCCTCCTCATTAATTACTAGATCTGCACGTCTAATCTTCAGCATTCTTCTGTAGCACCACATTTCGAAAGCTTCTATCCTCTTCTTATCTAAACTATTCATCGTCCATGTTACGCTTCCATATACGGTTACACACCATAAAATAGTTTCTGAAAAGACTTCCTGAGTCTTAAATCTATACTTGATGTTAATAAATTTCTCTTCCCTAGAAACGCTTTCCTTCCCAGAGCCAGTCTCCATTTTACATCCTCTCTACTTAGACCGTCATCAGTTATTTTGCTCTCCAGATAGAAAAACTTATCTACTACTGTAAGTGTCTCGGTTCGTAATCTACTTCCCTCAGCATCAACTGATTAAATTCGACTGCATTCTGTTATCCTCGATTTGCTTTTGCTGATGTACATCTTATATCCTCCTTTCAAGACACTGCCCTTCCATTCAATTGTTCTGTCAAGTCCTTTGCTGTCTCTGACAGAATCACAATGTCATCGACTAACGTCAAAGTTTTTATTTCTTATCCATGGATCTTAGCTCCCACTCCAAATTTGTATTTTGTTTGCGTTACTGCTTGCTCAGTATACAAACTGAATAAAATCCGTGTTAGGCTATAATCCTGTCTTACTCCTTTCTTAACCACTGCTTCCCTTTCATGCCCCTCGACTCCTATAAGTGCAGTCTAGTTTCAGTACAAATGGTAAACAGCCTTTCTCTCCCTGTATTTTTCTCCTGATGCCTTCAGAATCTGAAAGAGAGTATTCCAGTCACCATTGTCAAAAGGTATCTCTGGGTCTACAAATGCTGGAAACATAGCTTTGGTTTCCTTAACCTATCTTCTAAGATAGCCGGCCGGAGTGGCCGTGCGGTTCTAGGCGCTACAGTCTGGAACCGAGCGACCGCTACGGTCGCAGGTTCCAATCCTGCCTCGGGCATAGATGTGTGTGATCCTTTAGGTTAGTTATGTTTAATTAGTTCTAAGTTCTAGGCGACTGATGAACTCAGAAGTTAAGTCACATAGTGCTCAGAGCCATTTGAGGCATCTTCTAAGATAAGTCGTAGGGTCAGTATTGCCTCGCACGTCCCAACGTTTCTACAGAATCCAAATTGATTTTCCCCTAGGTTGGCTTCTAGCATTATTGAAGTGTGTATTTCGCCTGTCTCATACATGTTGTTCACCAGCTGGTAGAGTTTTGTGATGGCTGGCTTTCCCAAGGCTCTCAGTAGTTCTAATGGAATAATTCTAATGGAATGTTGTCTACTCCTTGGGCCTTTTTCTGACTTAGGTCTTTCAGTGATTTGTCAAATTCTCCGCTCACTATCTTATCTCCCATTTCATCTTCATCGACGTTCTCTTCCACTTCCATAATATTACCCTCAAGTACATCACCCTTGTACGTACCCTCTATATACTCCCTCCACCTTTCAGCTTTCCCTTCTTTGCTTAAAACTGGTTTTCCATCTGAGCTCTTGATATTCATACAAGTGGTTCTCTTTTCTCCAAAGGTCTCTTTAATTTCTCCTGTAGGCAGTATCTATCTTACCCCTAGTAATATATGCCTCTACTTCCCTACATTTGTGCTCTTTACATCCCTGCTTAGCCATTTTGAACTTCCTGTCGATCTCATTTTCCGGACATTTTTATTTCCTAATATAAAGATATCACCAAGGAATCTGTTTTTTCCAGTAACGTGATGGAGTGTTCGAATTAACCTGCCTCTATCGCGATGATGAACTCTATCTCCGTTTACTGAGGTAAGTTATTTCCGTAGGTTTGTATAAACAATGCGGTATATGCATAAAAAATGCCGTTCGTAATGTGATAAAGATGATAATAACTTTGGAAATTCAGAAGATGGATTAGCAAAATCAAAAGCAGAAAGAAATTACTTTATACGCTACAGAGGACGTAACATGCAACACCGAACTTTCACGTCTCATTTATTGTCGATCTTTGACTTGTCTTTGTCCTCAAGTGTACCAAGTGTAAGTCTGATTAAATTTTATCCGTTGTTAAGTTCGGAATTATTAATGAGAAAATTACGTATCGTATTGGATTTTCCAACAAGCAGTCATTCCTCCGAGAATGCATATGCGAATGGAGTGGTAAGAAAATATGTCGTGTAGCGGGAAGAGCTCTCTCCCATGTACTTCACAGTCGACTGATGATATAACTTCTGTTGTTTGTGTTTATTAAAGGACCGACCGTTTCCTCAACGTTTCAGTCATGTGAACATATTTACTAAAATTAAAGATAAATAGATCTTCAATTGACGTGTAGATGACCTTAATATAAATGATGTTTTGCTGCTCTGGTTTTATGTACTGTTCAATATCGTACGTCAAGTTTCAATTTATTATAGGTTTTTTTTATCTTGATAGCGAGTGTTTTAAGGTTTCATTGAAAGTATTCCATTAAACAGAATCAACTGGATTGTAAGGCAGACATAAATTACTTTTCTTTTAATAGTAAATAGAAGCGAATTCAGTTGTGGAAAGTTTTTTAAAAGCTTACTTTATCAATATATTGTTGTTGTTGTTGTGGTCTTCAGTCCTGAGACTGGTTTGATGCTGCTCTCCATGCTGCTCTATTCTGTGCAAGCTTCTTCATCTCGCAGTACTTACTGCAACCTACGTCCTTCTGAATCTGCTTAGTGTATTCATCTCTTGGTCTCTCTCTACGATTTTTACTCTCCACACTGCCTTCCAATGCTAAATTTGTGATCCCTTGATGCCTCAGAACGTGTCCTACCAACCGATCCCTTCTTCTAGTCAAGGTGAGCCATAAACTCCGCTTCTCCCCAAAAAAATTTGCAGTTGTTTCTAACGTATCTCTAATTCTTTTGAAAATGATTAAAATAAAGCGAAGGGAAAAAATGGAGAAAACGTACAACAAGTGAATGAGGATCAGCGATTAAATGTGTTCGTAAGGCCTGACAATATTTTGGTAGCTTCTATTCCTGGCGAGTCTGAACGTGGTATGTACTTGGGCCAACGGTGCGTAAACGTCGTACAGTATTACACATGAAAGTAGCCCGAGCAGTAACCAAAGGCAGTCTTTTGGAGTCGAATTCATGCTCAAGAATATTGACTGCTAGTGAACATACCAATCCTCTGATTCCTCTCTCTCCACTAGTTTAAATTTATCTGTCTAGAGACTAGTCTGAACTGGTCAATGCATCAGTTTTGTCTTTCTGAATGCTAACAATAGTAATTTTCTCATTCTTGTCTGCCTACCAATACACTGATCCATAATATTTGTGCTAAAGTTACAAGAGTTAAAGCTTCATGTACATGCCACATCGATATATTACTGCCACTGGTCTCGTCCCACACTCAGTTCAATTTGTTTTCCAGGAGTCGAATGTCACGTCTATAATAGGATGCGAAAAATTCGATGAATTTACGAGATGTATTCAAAAAGTAAGATTCATTTTCGTACTCTTAAAAGCTGGTAGCACAGAACAAAGTTACATCAACGTAGCGTCAATCATTGACTGTACACAAAGCACTAGAAGCCACTGTTTCGATTAAGTAGTCGTCTGATTATGGCTGAAAGAAAACAACAATGATTTTAAAAATAGTTACCTCCAGTATTGGGGCACAGGAAGTTCTGTCACACTTCCAGTATCAAATTGATACACTAATTAATTAAACTGATTAATTAAACCATCACTCCCCCTTCCCTTAACCTATTGTTATGATAATTAATTTATGACCCCTGGGGATAATCTGTCCTTCTGAGAATTCCTCCTACCCTTCTATCTCTCCCTCCTTATCCCCTACCCCTTTGGAAAAGGAACACTTTTTTGTCACTTCTCTCCAGTTCAGTTCTGAGCCTCTTTCTCGCCTCTTGGGAAATCCCCCAGCCCTCTGCCGCATCCACCACTTCCCCCTTGCTAACCACCTATGAAAACATACAGCTGAGAACTGCATCTAAACTCCTGCACGAAGAATGGGTGAAGGTGATAATGGATGACCATATGGCGACGCATTTCGCTACTCACAGAGACTACTGTCTTTGCTGGAGCTGTTCCTGTTTTTTTTAAAATGACCTGTCAGTCATGCAGTAGCAACTTTGTCCTATTTCACTATCCTAGACAGAATGAATCAGAAGTAATCACCTTGGTGTATGGTGCTCGAAGGAGCTAGTTCACAGAAGGTGCTTGAAACAGGTTTTCGTCTTCAGTTCCCTCGATGACCAATGGGAATGCAGCGTTCACTCCCTTTCCCACCTCAAAATTGACGGGAGCTAATAGGAGCACAGGGACGCTACATCTAGTCACGTGAGCATGACGTTACAGGAATACAAGATGGATACACTCACAGTCGCCGTCAGTCAGTGGAAGAACTACGAAGTGTGGACAGCTGGTGAGATCCTCATCCACCTCTGCCCCATAAAACAGAGTTCCAGGATACGAAGAAACAGAGAAGAGGAAAGGAAGTACGGTAATAACAAGACTTTATGGATCGAAGCTGGACTGTTGGAATTTCTTCAGTCTCGTCTGAAATGTTCTGTTGCAGTTCTTGAAGACTATAAGGGTTGTTGCAATACATCATAGACTTGAGAGCTCCATACACAAAGTAAACGCACTCTGACAGATCGGATGATATGGGTGGCCAGCTTGTGCCACGACCAGACTGAACCCTGGTAACAACTCTGTCATGGGTGCAGATTATGTTAATGTGCTCCAGGGTGCAGCCGACAGTATGGGCAGTTGCTGCATCATGTTGGAAGTATCTGAAGGTCTTTTCCCTCTCTATTAATGCTGCCACAAAATCACATCCAATATGGGCTACTTTTATTTGCTTCAATTTGTACATGTGGTTCTGCTCCATGCCTTTGTTCAACTCCGTATCTTTGTTTGGGGATTCGTATTCTTTCATATTCTTTGTTCTGCAGCCTCCAAATTGTTCAGACCAACCGCACCCTCCAGCATACCTGGCTCCAACATACGCACCGACCCAGAATGTTCTGGTGCTATGACAAGGATAGAGTGTGGTGAGAACCTGCTAGTTCCTAGCAGTGCTCTACTGCTTTACTCTTCAATTTATAATTTAACAGCTGGGGTTCAAAGTGCTTAAGTACTCGTATAGAAACTTCAGTGGACAGTGACTAGCGTTTTGAATTAGAGATTAAAAATGCATCGAGAAGTGTTGAGGTTCGGTTGACAGAGTTGGCGAGTGAAGAACCACGTCATTCAGAATCCTACAACAGTCAAGAGATGACTTCCAAGTATTATCCATCTCGTCCACCCCTGGACGTTTACTGTGCTGGCTTGACGCTATCTATAACTTCATCGTATGATGGTGTGGCACTTATGGTGAGATCTAGAGGTCAATTCACTTAACTGCAACACTCCACCATTATGGAATTGTTTGGCTAAGGTTGATGCTATCCCTTGTGTTGGAAAGAGTGAACAGATGGTTGCCTTATATTCACACGGTGCATGAAGACATTGTGAGCTCTCTCTCTCTCTCTCTCTCTCTCTCTGTGTGTGTGTGTGTGTGTGTGTGTGTGTGTCTGTGTGGTCCGCAGCTCGTGGTCGTGCGGTAGCGTTCTCGCTTCCCCCGCCCGGGTTCCCGGGTTCGATTCCCGGCGGGGTCGGGGATTTTCTCTGCCTCGTGATGACTGGGTGTTGTGTGATGTCCTTAGGTTAGTTAAGTTTAAGTAGTTCTAAGTTCTAGGGGACTGATGACCGTCTGTGTGTGTGTGTGTGTGTGTGTGTGTGTGTGTGTGTGTGCGATGTGCACGCAGACGATTTAGAACACTGCGTCAATATGGTGTCAAAAGAAGAAGCTAAAGAAACACCCATCTGTTTGAGGAAAAAACACACTGAATTCCAGGCATACATGAAACTTTATTAGCAAAATACTGTACTGTTGTGAAGATTACACCAGTGAATTTTTACTGATGTATACCATTACTGATTTGTAAATAAAGAAATATTATCGGAAATCTTCGTTTTTTCTTTTTTAACTGCACTGTCCTTATACAATGTAAGATGTAGCCATTACAGTTCAGTGAGTAAGATGATTGGGCTGTAATGGTTACACATATTATTATTATTAATTATTATTATTACAAGTGTTCATTTTTCTGTCAAAGCCTACTACATACAAGAACCTGATGTGGTTGATATCATGGTGGGGTGGGTGAAACGTCAGAACTTTATCGTAATTTACTGGTCCCATGATGGCGCAGAAGATGGTCGGAAGAAGGAAAGGAATGGTATACTACTACACAATAATATACAAGCGAAAATAGTAGGTACATCCAACTATGACAAGACAACTGTTTTCTTTTTACCGCTCACACACCCAGACAAAGTCAACTTTGAGCATATATGTGCATTTCCAAAAATTCTGTTTCAGTCCAACTACCAGTTACTGCAAAAGATACTGCTGCCTGGTGTACAAATAAGTCTGCCAGACTCTCAAGACAGAGAAAAGCTTATAAGTTATGTTCTGTCTCCATATAGTTTTATTTGCCTACCTGTAAGCTATGTGGAGATTCTTAACACTGACTCCAACAAAGACGATATAAATGCTACACGGAGGTGCTATACCGAAGCAGTAGAATGATATTCTTTACAATGTGAGACGCTGTTCTCCACAAACCCATGAAATATAGATATCACCGAATTTGGTCTGTTTCAAACAGACAATGTTACTCGACAAGTGTTAAGGAAAAGAACCAATGTGTCGAACACACTCAAACCACTCCCTATTTAGGAAATCACTCCCCTAAGTACAGCTAATGTGTTATGTGCACGAAAAAGAAAACTGGAAATGGAGGACATCGAAGTCAATGAAACGAAAAGTGGAGTACATGGGGAAGACAAACTCTGTAATGGAAGAAATAAACTACGATCGGAAAAAAAGAAATAGCTCTTGAAAATGTGCAAGCAATGCTCATATGTGTCTTTAAACACGGTGTACACAGAAATCTGTTTATGACTGGGGATATAAAATATCTGTATTTGCAGGAAACGGCACAGGAAATTGTTTACATGTTGCGGTGTTAGCAGAAATCAATGGAATCGGATACTAAATTAAAGGATACACGAAAATCTTTTTTATAAACTTCCATTCCCATTTGGGCTGGCTTAAAAATGGTTATACTCTATCTGAATCTGGCGACCTGGATTTGTGCACCTAGAAAAAGAACACACATTTGCGGAGCTTAAAACCGGTGGAACATCTACATTTAATGGACACTCGTTTGCAAAAGTTGTAAACTTTAAGTTATTTGCACAATTTCGCAAGAATGTGTAGGAGAAGAGCTGTTGATGTTCACACAAGAAGATGTGGAGTGATTTAGCAACAATGTCGTGGAGGAAACTGAGACGTATAGTTAAAATCCCCAAATGCTCTCGCCTAGAAGAAATGCAAGAAGGAACGTAGCTATTTGTTGAAATTGTAAAAGAAGGAGTGTACAGGAACAGAACAGATCTGTATTAGAATTCGAGAACGTACCTTCCTTCTGCCTGTCAAATTACTGGCTAGAGCAGGAAATATCCGGTTGAGATATTGATATAAGTGATAAGTTAAAAATTAAGCAACATTTTATTAAAACTATACTCAACAAACGTAAAGGAAGGGTCTTTTTCTGTCTGTAGAAGTACATGCAGAAATTAAGAAAGATTTTGTACTAGAATAGTTGCTTCTCTTATTCGCTGCCAAAAATCCTAGGTCATTTCCTATTTGCTATGATTTCCGTGCGCGTATTTTGGATGGGGGAAGAGTGTAGTTAAATGACCTTGAAAAGAAGATGAAACTAGTTAAATGAAATCGTAAGGACTCTCTTTTCTTATCTATTTGATTTCCAGGGGAAAGGTTTGAGAAAAAGATGCTGTCTTTCTTTTTGGTGGGAAACGTGTTCAGTTGATGAGATGTTGGTGATGGACAGAGAGGAGTTTAATATCTGTATTACCGAGTGACTGCGTCCATAGCATCCTTCATGAGGAATGGAGGGAGGTATAATGGATGAGCAAATAATGGCAAGGCATTTCGCAACTTATAGTGACTATTTCCCTGTGATAAAGCTGTTCCTATTTCTTGATATGAACAGTCAGTTCACAGTTCAGGAGACAACTTCGTCGTATTCCACTACGCCAGACTGAATATACTAGAGGTGCTCGCCTTGGTGTATGGACCATCACCAGCGACATGGAGAGTTCTGAAATTGTCGGGAAAGTAGAAAATTGAGAGGGAGCGGAGATGATTTCCTGGATATCGAACATCAAAGGACGCCGAATTCTGATCCACAGTCACTGGACTGTGAGATCAAAGGGAGCCGCAGCCCTACAGCTGCATACTCCAGCTTGTGCCTGCTGTCGCATGGAGAAGTCCCAACAGCGGCGCAGTGTCCTGTATGTGGTTGAACTGCGAACTAACCAGTTGCCTGAGCAGAGACATAGGCTGACACATGTGTTGCATGTATGACATTACAGGGATTTTACCAACGTTTTTTAACCGCTGTTTTACAATTTACGAGTGGTGGTGGTTTTTTTGTTTTACACTTCATGCTATTTTGTATGTGTAGACCAGTTTATGGTTTTGCTTCACAATTGTTTCCAGCACTGTTTAATTAGGAAAATTTCCATCGGTGCTTTTTCTCGCGATATCCTGTTTTGTTGTGTGACCATTTCACCGATGGTCTTCGATGTGTGTGTTCTTCTAACTGTACAGAAGAAGCTTTTATATCTGTTGCAAGCAGCATGTTACTAGAGGAGGTGCTTTTTTTTTCGAAGTTCTTCAGATATTTTTCTAGTGTAGTTCGAGGTTTCCAACCAAATGCGGTGAATTCGTTTATCTATGTGTAGGCGAGGTTACTATTCTTTATTTAATTATCGATTTTAGAGCGTTGTTCTATGTGTGGAGAATTGTTTTTCTTTCACCAATTTCTGACAGATAGCCTTCGGTTGTATACATGAAAGAACCCTGGAGATACTAAAAGGTATCAGATAGATTATATAATGGTAAGACAGAGATTTAGGAACCAGGTTTTAAATTGTAAGACATTTCCAGGGGCAGATGTGGACTCTGACCACAATCTATTGGTTATGACCTGTAGATTAAAACTGAAGAAACTGCAAAAAGGTGGGAATTTAAGGAGATGGAACCTGGATAAACTGAAAGAACCAGAGGTTGTAGAGAGTTTCAGGGAGAGCATAAGGGAACAATTGACAGGAATGGGGGAAAGAAATACAGTAGAAGAAGAATGGGTAGCTTTGAGGGATGAAGTAGTGAAGGCAGCAGAGGATCAAGTAGGTAAAAAGACGAGGGCTAATAGAAATCCTTGGGTAACAGAAGAAATATTGAATTTAATTGATGAAAGGAGAAAATATAAAAATGCAGTAAATGAAGCAGTTAAAAAGGAATACAAACGTCTCAAAAATGACATCGACAGGAAGTGCAGAATGGCTAAGCAGGGATGGCTAGAGGACAAATGTAAGGATGTAGAGGCGTATCTCACTAGGGGTAAGATAGATACTGCCTACAGGAAAATTAAAGAGACCTTTGGAGATAAGAGAACCACTTGTATGAACATCAAGAGCTCAGATGGAAACCCAGTTCTAAGCAAAGAAGGGAAAGCAGAAAGGTGGAAGGAGTATATAGAGGGTCTATACAAGGGCGATGTACTTGAGGACAATAGTATGGAAATGGAAGAGGATGTAGATATAGATGAAATGGGAGATACGATACTGCGTGAAGAGTTTGACAGAGCACTGAAAGACCTGAGTCGAAACAAGGTCCCCGGAGTAGACAACATTCCAGTAGAACTACTGACGGCCTTGGGAGAGCCAGTCCTGACAAAACTCTACCATCTGGTGAGCAAGATGTATGAAACAGGCGAAATACCCTCAGACTTCAAGAAGAATATAATCATTTCAATCCCAAAGAAAGCAGGTGTTGACAGATGTGAAAATTACCGAACAATCAGTTTAATAAGTCACAGCTGCAAAATACTAACACGAATTCTTTACAGACGAATGGAAAAACTAGTAGAAGCCGACCTCGGGGAAGATCAGTTTGGATTCCGTAGAAATACTGGAACACGTGAGGCAATACTGACCTTACGACTTATCTTAGAAGAAAGATTAAGGAAAGGCAAACCTACGTTTCTAGCATTTGTAGACTTAGAGAAAGCTTTTGACAATGTTGACTGGAATACTCTCTTTCAAATTCTAAAGGTGGCAGGGGTAAAATACAGGGAGCGAAAGGCTATTTACAATTTGTACAGAAACCAGATGGCAGTTATAAGAGTCGAGGGGCATGAGAGGGAAGCAGTGGTTGGGAAGGGAGTGAGACAGGGTTGCAACCTCTTCCCAATGTTATTCAATCTGTATATTGAGCAAGCAGTAAAGGAAACAAAAGAAAAATTTGGAGTAGGTATTAAAATCCATGGAGAAGAAATAAAAACTCTGAGGTTCGCCGATGACATTGTAATTCTGTCAGAGACAGCAAAGGACTTGGAAGAGCAGTTGAACGAAGTAGATGGTGTCTTGAAGGGAGGATATAACATGAACATCAACAAAAGCAAAACGAGGATAATGGAATGTAGTCGAATTAAGTCGGGTGATGCTGAGGGTATTAGATTAGGAAATGAGACACTTAAAGTAGTAAAGGAGTTTTGCTATTTGGGGAGCAAAATAACTGATGATGGTCGAAGTAGAGAGGATATAAAATGTAGACTGGCAATGGCAAGGAAAGCGTTTCTGAAGAAGAGAAATTTGTTAACATAGAGTATAGATTTAAGTGTCAGGAAGTCATTTCTGAAAGTATTTGTATGGAGTGTAGCCATGTATGGAAGTGAAACATGGACGGTAAATAGTTTGGACAAGAAGAGAATAGAAGCTTTTGAAATGTGGTGCTACAGAAGAAGGCTGAAGATTAGATGGGTAGATCACATAACTAATGAGGAAGTATTGAATAGGATTGGGGAGAAGAGAAGTTTGTGGCACAACTTGACCAGAAGAAGGGATCGGTTGGTAGGACATGTTCTGAGGCATCAAGGGATCACCAATTTAGTATTGGAGGGCAGCGTGGAGGGTAAAAATCGTAGGGGGAGACCAAGAGATGAATACACTAAGCAGATTCAGAAGGATGTTGGTTGCAGTAGGTACTGGGAGATGAAGAAGCTTGCACAGGATAGAGTAGCATGGAGAGCTGCATCAAACCAGTCTCAGGACTGAAGACAACAACAACAACAACAACAACAACAACAGCCTGCGGTGTAATTGTCAGTTTGGTTTCTCAGCCAAAATAAAGGAAATTCTTCCACATGCGATTCTAGGACAGTTTCACGCCAATTTCAGACCTCTCCCAGCTAGCAGCAGTGGCTCATATACCAAGAATGGCATCTCTGGTTCATTCAGTCTGCTTTAGTAGAACAGGATGAAGTTGTCTCCTGCGCTGTGGATTGAGCAGCCATTTCAAAAAACAGGAACAGCTCCAGCACGGGCAATAATGTCAATGAGTTGCAAAATGCGACCTCAACCCATCCCCTGCATTGCTGAAAAATATTCCCCCAACGTTCGTCCAGTATCACCTCCTTCCATTCCTCATGAAGGAGCCTCTGGATGCAGTCCTCCCCAGCTCTATGCTTACAGGTAAATCAAATATTAAACTCCTCTCTACCCAGCACCAACATTTCATCAACTAAGCACATTTCCTGCCACAAAAGACAGCACCTTCCTCTCCAGCGTTTTTCCCACCAATTTACAAGTGGGGGAGGGGAGGGGCAAACCCTTTCTTCCATAACCTGACTCAGTGAAGAACATTCAATCTGAATTCTATAAATAAACACAATATTATTATGTACCTTGCAATGTAATTCACATTCTATTTCAATTTCTTGCCATGAGAGCCTCCTTCTACAGCATGTGAGCAAAGCCTCTCTTTCCCTCAAATTCACAAGCGGGAGGAAGGGAAAGGAATTGAGGGAGGGGAGTAGGAAGCGGGGCGATGTGCAGGTAGTGCTGGGGGCTATTTCTCAGGAGGGGAAAGAGTGGCTCAGATCTGAAGTGGGGTGGGGTGACAAAATAAAGTGTCCCAGGACCGGAATCTCTTTGCCCAGAGGGCTGGAAGCAGATTTGGGGGGGGGGGATGGAGAAGGTTGGAGGTTCATCAGTAGGTCAGATTATCTCCAGAGAGTGTTAAATCAACCTCAAGGGGTGATGAATCGGTTTGATTAACAATAGGTTAAGGGAAAATAAACCCAGGCCAGTGAAACACGTCACTTGACAGGTAGCTTGTGGTTGTCTATACTGTAGTTGCAAACTCGCGATAGTTGTCACCCCACACCCACCCACATGTAAGCTACGATCAATGTGTATGTAAGCTGTCACATAGTCATGTATACACAAGTACAGCAATGTACTTTTTTATAACAGTGGAGAGGAAAACGATGGAGACAAAGTGCTTGATAATTATGAAACTGGGAAACAAAAACACCTGAAGTTAATGAAAATGTCTATGAAATTGTCATTCTGAATTGTTGCCATAATAGCTGCACATAAAAGTTCATATAATAATGTAAACCTAAGCATATGAAAGAACACGCTGTCCACACTCATAGTACGAAATAAAGCAAAAGATGCATAGCCAATTAGGTTGCAGGGAGAAAGAATTAATCCTGTATGTATTTACACTCACAAATTTACGATGTCTGCAGCGCAATTCCACACAATTCTCCTTCACTCTCATCAGAACTGGCGCCGAAACTGTCATCTTCATCATCATCAGTATCATGAAGAGAAATCATTGAATTTTCACTCTCATTTATAATTCCGTCTATAGTCTGTGCTTCTCTTATGTGTTTACTAACATGGTCTACTTTCTTTCTTTCTTTATGAGGTGGCGTCTACAGCAGCAAGATTTCACGTAGCAGTCTTTCGGCTTCTGTTTTTGTAATAGTCTTGTTATTATTTCTAATGTACACCTTGCCATCACTCCCAACCAATTCAGCTGGGTTAAAATGGCAGCGACAAGACGATAGCCTACCTATCACATGATCCTGTTCCCTTGAAAATTCATCTACAACATGTACAGGCATCATAGGCTTGTTTTGTTTTACGAGCAAGTGTAACAATAGCTTTGTCATGCTCATATTCGCAGCAGAGTCTCCAACAGTTGCACCATAGTTTCTTTACGACACTAGTGATGGGAGTTTTGTCCAAATCACATAATGGTAAAGTGCATTATCAATCACAAATACGGTGGGAAAACTAAAGTGGAGCGACAAATTTTTTAACCACTTTAGAAATCATGGGTAATCCATATCCTCATTACCGTCACAGGTTCATCTCAATCTAAAAACTAAAATTCCTTCACACACGAAACCGTTTGAAGAACTTGGATGGGTCTCAATTAAACTGGATCCTCGTCCTGTTTACTGTTGACTGCAGGTGTTCTGACTATCATTTGTCCAGCATTTATCAACTGATTTTCCAGTGTTGACCCTCGTTTCATCTAACCGTATAACTGAGAGTATAACCTTTCCTACAATTTTGTGTATAAAAATGTTACAAGCTGCAGTAATGTGAGCTTTTTCGAGTAATAGTTTTCGTCCATCTAACTTTCTAAAATAGAAGCCCATACTTTTAATACCAATTTAAGTGATGTTCCTTCCACCCCCACCCCCCTTAGAAGAGCTTACGTTTTTTTTAAGGATATTAACAACTTCTTTATTGTGTGGTATTCGTTCCTGCTATAATATTCATAAATGTGCCGATGGATTGCATCAGTTTGGAAAGAATCAAGATCTGTAAATTACGAGACTGCACTTTTTTTTTTCTTTCCAGGCGTATTTAAAACACACTTTTTTCTCCACAGGGGCTTTGTTCCACACTGTTTACTTCAATATTTTGCAAGTCTTGCAGTAGCTCCAATTTCCTTATAACTTTTCTTTGACTGAGTTCTAGAGTTTTCGAAGTACACTCTAAAACTTTATCAGCAGCAATTGATGCATGCCCATGAACAGATTACAGTTCTTTTTCTTGCTAGCAAAACTCATATATCCTTCATAGAAATTGCCAAGGTGACTATTTAATGGCACTCCACAGCACCATTGTGCTGTCATTTGGTGAACGACAGCGTTTTGATGACATTTTTTAATAAACAGATGGTAAAATGGTAAGACAACACAATACAATAGAACACAAATAAACACAAAAGCAAACTGTCATTGCGTTCCTCACATGTTTGACAGTTACACTAACGACTTTATGGCACTGTGGGAGTGAGGTTGAAGTGACATGTTCCAGTGGCCCAGATATAGGGGGTGACAATTTGCCTCTGAATGTATGCATGCCCATGAATGTATGTTACCCACACAGACAAAATGCGCCAGACAAAATTCCCCAACACTGACCACAATCTGTGGCATACCGCTAGAGTTAACAAGAAATTTTACATTACATTTTGATATTGCAGTAAACAATTAAACTCGTTTCTAAGATTTGTAAAGTGAAACTTGGTCGGTTGTATCTAAATACATTTTTGTAGTCTTAGAAATATCTCTTACAGCACAACAGTCAGGTCAACGACAACTATGAGCACTTGTAGAATGTCTTTTATTGATTAAATCAACGTTAGTAAATTTTCTCTTTATCTTGCGTTGATATGTCTCTGTAAGTGCTGTTATTCCAGGATTTGTTTTTCAAAGTCCACTGAAATCCATGGAGTAAGGATTGTTAGTGGAAAAATAATTGCATCACCTTTCTGTTTCAGTAATATTAAGTCAGGTTTTAACAACAATAACAGTATTTAGATTGTCATAACGAATTTCGACAACAACATACCATCTGACAGTTACGCAACCCTTCAAGTGATTACATTTACAATAATGGCGATTTTGGCGTTGTTTTGTTGTTGTGGGTGCTAGTGAAACTAAGATTTCATAGTTTCGTTGCTACTAACCAGAAAATTTACCATTAATTACAGTACCACATTTTATGTTATTATGTGTCTTTTGTCCCCCCAATGAACCATGGACCTTGCCATTGGTGGGAAGGCTTGCGTGCCTCAGCGATACAGATAGCCGTACCGTAGGTGCAACCACAATCAAGGAGTATCTGTTGAGACGCAAGACAAACGTGTGGTTCATGAAGAGGGGCAGCAGCCCTTTCAGTAGTTGGAGGGGCAACAGTTTGGATGATTGACTGACCTGGGATTGTAACATTAACTTGCTGTGCTATTACTGCGAACTGGTGAAAGCAAGGGTAAACTACAGCCATAATTTTTCCCGAAGGCATGCAGCTTTACTGTATGGTTAAATAATGATAGCGTCCTTTTTGATAAAATATGCCAGAGGTAAAATAATCCCCCATTCGGATCTCTGGGCGGGGACAACTCATGAGGAGAAAGAAAACTGGCGTTCTACATATCGGAGCGTGGAATGTCACAGCCCTTAATGGGGTAGGTAGGTTAGAAAATTTAAAAAGGGAAATTGGTAGGTCAAAGATAGATATAGTGGGAATTTGTAAAGGTCGGTGGTAGGAGGAACAAGACTTCTGCTCAGGTGAATGCAAGGTTACAGATACAAAATCAAATAGGGGTAATGCAGGAGTAGGTTGAATAATAAATAAAACAATAAGAGTGCAGGTAAGCTACTACAAACAGTAAAGTGAATGCATTATTATGGTCAAGATAGACACGAAGCCCATGCGTACCACAAGTTTATATGCCAACTAGCTCCGCAGATGACAAAGAGATCGATGAAATGTATGATGAGATAAAAGAAATTATTTATATAGTGAAGGGAGACGAAAATTTAATAGTCATGGGTGACTGGAATTCGATAGTAGGTAAAGGAAGAGACGGAAGCGTAGTAGATGAATATGGAATGGGTGTAAGGAATGAAAGAGGAAGCCGCCTGGTATAATTTTGCACAGAGCATAACTTAATCACAGCTAACACTTGGTTCAAGAATCATGAAAGAAGGTTGTATAATAGACGAGGCCCGGATATACTCAAAGGTTTCAGGTAGCTTATATAATGGTAAGACAGAGATTTAGGAACCAGTTTCTAAATTGTAATCAGTTTGAACTGTAGATTAAAACTGACGAAAGATCAAAATTTAAGGAGACGAATCTGGATAAACTGAAAGAGCCAGAGGATGTAGAGAGTTTTAGAGAGGGCATTAGGGAACGAATGAAAAGAAGGTGGGAAATAAATACAGTAGAAGAAGAATGGGTAGCTTTGAGAGATGAAATAGTGAAGGCAGCGGAGGATCAAGTAGGTAAAAAGACGAGGGCTAGTAGAAATCCTTGGGTAACTAAACAAATATTAAATTTAATTGATGAAAGGAGAAAACATAAAAGTGCAGTAAATGAAGTAGGCAAAAAGGAATACTAACGTTTCAAACATGAGATCGACAGGTAGTGCAGAATGACTAAGCAGGGATGGCTAGAGGACAAATGTAAGGATGTAGAAGACTATATCACTAGGGGTAAGATGGATACTTCCCACAGGAAAATTAAAGAGACCTTTGGAGAAAAGAGAACCACTTGTATGAGTATTGAGAGCTCAAGAGAAACCCCGTTCTAAGCAAAGAAGAGAAAGCAGAAAGGTGGAAGGAGTATTTAGAATGTCTATACAAGGGCGATGTATTGGAGGACAATTTTATGGAAATGGAAGAGGACGTAGATGAAGATGAAATGGGAGATATGATACTGCGTGAAGAGATTGAGACAGCACTGAAAGACCTAAGTCTAAACGAGGTGCCAGAAATAGACAACATTCCATTAGAACTAGTGATAGCCTTGTGACAGCCAGCACTGACAAAACTCTACCGTCTGGTGAGCAAGACGTATGACACAGGCGAAATACCCTCAGACTTCAAGAAACATATAATAATTCCAATCTCAAAGAAAGCAGGTGTTGACAGATATGAAAATTACCAAACTATCAGTTTAATAAGTCACAGCTGCAAAATACTAACACGAATCCTTTACAGACGAATGGAAAAACTGGAAGAATCCCACCTCGGGGAAGATCAGTTTGGACTCCATAGATATGCTGGAACACGTGAGGCAATACTGACCTTACGACCTAACTCAGAAGATAGATTAAGGAAAGGCAAACCTACGTTTCTAGCATTTGTAGACTTAGAGATACTTTTTGACAAAGTTGACTGGAATACTCTGTTTCAAGTTCTGAAGGTGGCAAGGGTGAAATACAGGGAGCGAAAGGCTATTTACAATTTGTACAGAAACCATATGGTTATAAGAGTAGAGGGGCATGAGAGAGATGCAGTGCTTGGTAAGGGAGTGAGGCATGGTTGTAATCTGTCCCCGATGTATACTGAGTAAGCAGTAAACTTCGGAGCGAAGTAGGAAGTAAAATCGATGGAGAAGAAATAAAAACTTTGATGTTTGCCGATGACATTGTATTTCTGTCACAGACAGCAAAGGACCTGGAAGAGTTGTTGGACGGAAGGGACATTGTCTTGAAAGGACGATATAGGATGAACATCAACTAAAGCAAAACGGTAATAATGGAATGTAGCCGAATTAAATTTTGTGATGCTGAGGGAGTTAGATTAGGAAATGGGACATTTAAAGTAGTGGATGAGTTTTGCTTTTGGGGAGCTAAATAACTGATGATGGTCGAAATGGAGAGGATATAAAATGTTGACTGGCAATGGCAAGGAAAGCGTTTCTGAAGAAGAGAAATTTGTTAACATTGAGTGTAGATTTAAGTGTAAGGAAGTCGTTTCTGAAAGTATTTGTATGGAATGCAGCCATGTATGGATGTGAAACATGGACGATAAATAATGTAGACAAGAAGAAAATAGAAGCTTTCGAAATGTGGTGCTGCAGAATAATGCTGAAGGTTGGATGGGTAGATCACATAACTAATGAGGAGGTACAGAATAGAATTGGTGAGAAGATAAATTTGTGGCGCAACTTGACTAGAAGAAGGGATCGGTTGGTTGGACATGTTCTGAGGCATCAAGGGATCACCAATTTAGTATTGTAGGGCAGCGTGTAACGTAAAAATCGTAGAGGGAGTCCAAGAGATGAATACACTAAGCAAATTCAGAAGGATGTAGGTTGCAGTAGGTACTGGGAGATGAAGAAGCTTGCACAAGATAGAGTAGCACAGAGAGAGATGCATCAAACCATCTCTGGACTGAAGACCACCACAACAACAACATATGTTTTGTTAGGTAAAATAAATTTACTTCTTTTGAGGCTAATACGTATTATATATTCGATTTCGGGCATATAGGGCTTTAAATAGCTAAAGAAACATCTACTGTAGTTTCCAACTATGAAATAAAAGTTACTGTTAACACATTACGTATAATAGCATACACTGGTAAGCTTTAATTACACGGTATCAACTAATATCACAAAGTGATTGGTTTCAGTAACCATGGCAGAATATACAGCCTGTTTTGTAGATTTTATATTTCTGGAATGAAAAGCTCATGAACGTTCCAATATTAACAATTTTAATGAAAGAGGCGTTTTGCTTTGGATAAATCTTTGAAAAAATTCAAATTATTCTTTATATGCTCTCACTTACTTTCATGTTTTGAGGAGTTTAATAATATGCGAAGTTCTTTATGCATATCAATTTGATGCGGTTTTCTTATCCCATGGAATTCTGTCACGATGATTGTTAATATTGTTAATGTCCTGAAACCTGTTTCCAGAGTCACTAATGTGGGTATCTGCTGCAAATTTCGATTAATTTTTTGTGAAGTATGCACTGAAGTGGTTGTCTTAGAATTTGCGAAAATGTCTCCCAGTTTTGACTATATACAGCGTTTCGTATGTAGATTTTGTGTTTTTCCAAATGTGTGTATTAATCTGCCAGTGTGTATGCTGCGTATGAGTGTGTGTTGTACTTTTTTGTTGTCTGAAATCAGTAATGTTACAAGACACGCTGGATCTTATGGCCCAGCAGTTACCACCTGGAATCGCCAAATTGTTCCGTCGTGTTCTAACGACAACGTACTTCTTGTACCGCGAAGAATTTTATGAAATGACGGATGGCACAGCAATCGGCTCACCACTGTCTCCGGCATCGAAAATTTCTTCGTGGACATTTTCAGGAGCACGCTCTCAACTCTGTAGCGTCACGTCCATCTTGCTTCCTAAGGGACGCCGATGACACCTTCCTGATATGGCCTCACGGTGAAAATACACTGCAGCAGTTCGTGGATCACATGTATGGTGTCCACGCTAACATTAAATTTGCATTCGGGATGGAGAAGGAGGGCAAGCTACCCTTCTTGGATGTTTTAGCTGAGCGAAACACAGGCTTGGTCACTCAGTGTACGGAAAACCATCGCACACTGATCAGTACTGGAACGCCGATATTTTTCACCACCCTGTACACAAGATAGCGTTCCTGAACACGTTACTCCACAGAGCAAAAGTAATTTCAGACGACGGCCGCCTACAGTCTCATTTGCAGCACTTGAGTCACTTCTCAGAGATACTAATTATAGCAAGAGAGACAGTGCAGACGCTTTCAGATGCCACCGAAGAAAACGCCTTGTGAATCGGTTGAAGAGATCAAGCCAGCAGCTTTCCTGCCATACTGTGGGGCAACGAGCAGCCAGGTAGAAGGTGTGATACAGAGACGTGGACTGTAACCAGTGTTTCGGCCCGCCCCCAAGATGCGAGATATGTTGCGCCCTAGTCCTTCGTGTGCTCGGTTTGTATGGTGTCCCTAGCCAATGAGGCAGCATCTACCGCTTGGATGTAATTAAACTTTCCCAGCTTCAAACGTTACAATACGTAAACTAATGCCGGCCGCGGTGGTCTAGCGGTTCTAGGTGCTCAGTCCGGAACCGCGGGACTGCTACGGTCACAGGTTCGAGTCCTGCGTCGGGCATGGATGTGTGTGATGTCCTTAGGTTAGTTAGGTTTAAGTAGTTCTAAGTTCTAGGGGACTGATGACCACAGCTGTTAAGTCCCATAGTGCTCAGAGCCATTTGAACCATTTCGTAAACTAATTAACACTCGATGCATCTGAGCTTGTAACGTCAGGAGTTTGAACGAGGTAACGAAAATGGGGAAGAGAAATACTGCAGAATCAGTTCAACTGAAACACTTTTAATGTGCTCCTACAATACATCAAACCATTAAATACCGGTACTGTTACTGCTGCAAAAGGGGCTCCATATGGCGCCAATCAGTGACTAGAAGAGTCTTGAAGCGCAGGATTGCATTCTGCACAACAGAACGTAGCATTTCCTTAGGTATGCTGACTGCCTTTTTTGATATGCTGCGCTTCAGATCAGCATATGTGTGAATGTTGCCCTGGTAAACCCTGAGACATTCAGGTAGCCCCACAACCAAAAATCACAGGAAGTTAGATCAGATGATCGTGCCGGACAAGTATTTGGAAACGATCGGTTGGTAATTCGATCTTTCCAAATATATTTCAGAGAAGCAAGTGAACTTCACAAGCGATGTCGGCAGGACCCAATCTTGCATAAAAACTGTTGAGTTCATTGTGTCTCTCTCCTGTAGGGTGGGTGTGACATGCTGGCGAAGCACGTCGCAGTAACGCTGGCCAGTCACACTGCACTTCCTTGGTCCTTGAGCGCCAACCTGTTCAAAGAAAAAAGTGCCAATGATGGAGAAACCACACCATACGCTGACACGTTCACCATACAGAGGAATTTAATGGAGAGTGACTGGAAGTGATGATGTCCACATTCGGCAATTCTGTGTGTTTACTTCACCCGTTAGAGAAAAATGAGCTTCGTCTGTTGTAACGCCGGAAATGCATATCCTCCTATTTCCATCTATTGTGCTATAAATTTGTTTTCCTTATTTTTGTTACCTGAATATATGACATTTCTGTGTCTTTGCATATTGTAATTGTTTTACTATTTGTATATATATATTTATGCATTTATGTCGATGTATAATTGGTTTGTTTCGTAAATATTATTTGCATTTTTACGCTGGGTGTTGCCTAGGGAAAACTGCTATCGAACGATTACATCGATAGATCGTGTGAAGAATCAAAGTGTGTAGGATCTTTGGTAGTGTTAACTCTGTCGCGTGGAGCGCGGGCTGAGCAGAGAGGGAGTCTGGCTGGGGTAGTGCACTGGAGCAGGAGTGTTGTGTGACGCTCCCGCGAGTTGCCGCGCTTTTGGGGTTTGGCAGCACGTAATTGCGCTCGACTTGCGATGATATTTTCTGACATGGTGTCGCGGACGGGAAGCATTAGCTGGCGCACGTCAAGAGCCCGTTTCGTCTGGTGACCGTGTCGAGAAGAAGGCGCGCCAACATCCAGCTTCTGCAACAGCGACGGCCGACAACGAGTGACTGTCACCACCTCCTCGATCGACGGCTTCAAACCTTCAATCAGCCAACAAGGAAGACTGGAAGCACGTAAGGTTTTAGAACTGTATGGCAGACCTCAGCTTTTCAAACTTCTAAAATTGTTCCATTTGCCTCGCAAAATTACAGCAACTTAGCATGAACCTTTGTTGCTCATTGTCGCTAATTGCATTACCAAGCAGGGTCCCTTCCTTTTCCGAAATGAACCCGAGTGTCGTTGAAATTCAAACGCCAGCATCATTCCATTTCAGCACTTTAATTTCAAAGTTCAGTAAAAGTATTCATAGTTGGCTACAATATTTAGATTACACAAGCACAAATTAAGAGTGCGAGTTTTGTTACCGTATTTTAGCTTACCTGTGACTGCAGCTCAGCTTGGTACGTACTAAATTTTACTATTGTTAATTGTTCAGAATCATTTAATTCAAGTTCAAAGTTAAATCTCTTATTTCTAAATTGCGTAGATTCAAGTAGCTTTTGAAATGATTGTTGAGGTAGTCCAAGACTAACCGTATTTTGCTGAATTTCGATGTGCTTCAGAAATAAAGCTCACTATTAACTTCAGTCACTAAATTAACTTTCGATTTTCCGGTTTTATTAATTCTTTTGCTAAATTAAGTCAGAGTGTAGAGAAATTTATTACTTCTGACAAACTTTCAGTTTTCACACTACACGTGTCAACCTTGAGTTGTCACGCTTCTAGTGCTAATTATATGTGTAATAACCTTTCTTTTTCAGTTACTGTAGTAATTGTCCTTAGGACTAGCGACCGTAATTTCCCCCAAATCTCAAATATCTAATTACCGCTAGTTAATTGTTAACGTAACGGCCGCACATTTACTTCCTTTATTAACTTTACCCCTTTTCAAAATTAATTTCCACCAGTTTCATTTGCATTTTTTCTTTCATTCAGATGTAACCCATGCCTCCCTCTTTACCGACAGGTTAACTTCGGTGACGATTGCTTTTCCAAAATTCCCATTAGGTACACGCGGTTTCATTTTTCACTGTCATTAAGGTCCATAAGATAGTGCAGGGCCAGCTCTCATCGATTTCAATCCTTGAGAGAGTGTGGGGAGTGAAGTCAACACGTTGTGCGTCCTGTAGTGAAAACTGCTGTACGATATGCACCTTGTTCGGATACCATTTGAGAATGGTCCGAAGCACCTTCCGTACAGTGGACCACGGGATTGTTCAGCGCGCATTTTGGGTGACGATCGGGAATTGCGCGCAGCCATAACAACACCGATGTCATCAGCCACCTGTGGTGCAACCGGTCGTCGGCCTCTTCTCAGACCGACATCTAGTTCTTCATTTGATTCGAAGGCGGAGAAATCCTTTCAGCCGGCGATATTCTCGAAGTCCAGCTGCAGTATTACTGTTGTTTTGATAATCGAGCTTCACGCGATAAGTCCCAGCTCCTTTTGTCCCGTTTCATGTTGACACGTCAACAAGTGAACTGCTACTGGTCAAGTGTGTGAGACTGTGAATCACGATACTGATCACGGCACCTAATGGTCATAGTTGGAACTGGACGGTGGCTCTGTGACGCTTGGAAATCATGCACCCAATACTCTGGACATTAATGCTACCAAATTTGGTACTCGTACGGTAATTAGTTTCCATGTCATAAGGTGTTAAATAGGTAAAGTTGAATTATAACCACCCGCTATAAAGGTCAGACAATTTGGATGTCGAAAGGAAGCAACGGCGGATGCATGCGGGAGCGACCGCTTTAAACGTGGCGCTCCACCATCCCCCCCCCCCCCCCCCCGCCCTTGCGACAACTGATGTCACTCGGCCCCATGGCGAGCTGGACCTCCTATGAAATGTCCAATCACCTTCCATGCATGCGTCGTTTCGGCCTCTCTGATTGGGGCCAGAGGCCGAACGCGGTTATATAAAACAGTGCCAGCCCCAGCAGTCAGTGGTTCTATTCCCGAGCGTGGTGGAGGTGGCGCTAGAAAACTCAAATATTTAATTCGAGGTGACGCGGCTTGGAAATCGAGAAGCTTTTATTCACTACCGTTATTATCTTAAGGGGCTCCGGAACGCCCTATACCTCCAATGTTAAAATAACGCTTATAAATTACATCTTTCCTCACAAAGTATTTGAGGTAGCAAGTTGAACTTTTACAGATTATTTATTGGAATATGGGCTACAACTTAACACAGGGATTTTACAAAATTTTAGTTCAGTTATTAAAGATGATTTTTTTTCAATTGTAATGAAAATTCACAACATTTTGTTGCAATTTTTTATTTATATATTCAAAAATATACAGTTTTTTGGAAAAAGGCTGTCTTAAATTATGCAGAAGGTACTGTGTAACATTTATTGAAAGTTTGAAACAAATATGTTTGGAAGATCCTTAGATAACATGTAATTAGTATGCGAAAATAAAAGTTTTGGGAATCGAGCGACAAAGATTGGATTAACTTTTTAGTGCATTCCAGGTCCATAGGATGGATTATCTTCATCCTCTGCAAACTCCTCCTCCAGCTTCCTCTTGTTCGTCCTCCTGTTTACTCTTGCTTGTATTTCTAGACTCTTTACAGCCCTGTCTGCAGCCCGAAGGCGTTCCTTGTCTAAAGCAAGCATCGCTCGTACCATGTTAGAACCTATCTTCATTCCCATATTTCTAAATTCCTTGCACCTTACAATGTTGCCATCATTGAAAGTCGCAACAGCAACTTTACTTTTACTCGTTATTATACTTCAACAAAACAGAGACTCAAGAAACAGAATTAATTACGAATATTTTCGAGATAACGACAGAGTAAATAAACATGAAACAATCGACAATCACACCAGCGATATATATTCAACCATCACAGGTTAGCCACAACACATACTTTATCTCACATCACTAAAATGTACCTAATGAACACGGACGTTAATAATAACACCATTTGACAGCAGTTTAACAGCGCCACAGTGGGTCACGCCCGTGTAGAACACATTTCAAAAAAAAATTTAAAAATAGTTGTAGTCTTCGGAATTGAATAAATTATATATCTACACTCCTGGAAATTGAAATAAGAACACCGTGAATTCATTGTCCCTGGAAGGGGAAACTTTATTGACACATTCCTGGGGTCAGATACATCACATGATCACACTGACAGAACCGTAGGCACATAGACACAGGCAACAGAGCATGCACAATGTCGGCACTAGTACAGTGTATATCCACCTTTCGCAGCAATGCAGGCTGCTATTCTCCCATGGAGACGATCGTAGAGATGCTGGATGTAGTCCTGTGGAACGGCTTGCCATGCCATTTCCACCTGGCGCCTCAGTTGGACCAGCGTTCGTGCTGGACGTGCAGACCGCGTGAGACGACGCTTCATCCAGTCCCAAACATGCTCAATGGGGGACAGATCCGGAGATCTTGCTGGCCAGGGTAGTTGACTTACACCTTATAGAGCACGTTGGGTGGCACGGGATACATGCGGACGTGCATTGTCCTGTTGGAACAGCAAGTTCCCTTGCCGGTCTAGGAATGGTAGAACGATGGGTTCGATGGCGGTTTGGATGTACCGTGCACTATTCAGTGTCCCCTCGACGATCACCAGTGGAGTATGGCCAGTGTAGGAGATCGTTCCCCACACCATGATGCCGGGTGTTGGCCCTGTGTGCCTCGGTCGTATGCAGTCCTGATTGAGGCGCTCACCTGCACGGCGCAAACACGCATACGACCATCATTGGCACCAAGGCAGAAGCGACTCTCATCGCTGAAGACGACACGTCTCCATTCGTCCCTCCATTCACGCCTGTCGCGACACCACTGGAGGCGGGCTGCACGATGTTGGGGCGTGAGCGGAAGACGGCCTAACGGTGTGCGGGACCGTAGCCCAGCTTCATGGAGACGGTTGCGAATGGTCCTCGCCCATACCCCAGGAGCAACAGTGTCTCTAATTTGCTGGCAAGTGGCGGTGCGGTCCCCTACGGCACTGCGTAGGATCCTACGGTCTTGGCGTGCATCCGTGCGTCGCTGCGGTCCGGTCCCAGGTCGACGGGCACGTGCACCTTCCGCCGACCACTGGCGACAACATCGATGTACTGTGGAGACCTCACGCCCCACGTGTTGAGCAATTCGGCGGTACGTCCTCCCGGCCTCTGCGTTGTCTTCTATATCTTTCACATCACTTGCAGCGCCATCTGTTGTTGAAAATTATAACTACTGTAATTTCGAAAGTTTGTCCGCCTGAAAATGTACTGTTGTCCCAAGGATATTGCAATAAACGGTGTATTTCTATCGCTGCTCGTTTAGTTTTTATTGCCGTTTCAAATATAACGGTCATTTTTGAAACACCCTGTACGTAATCCAAGAACAATGACCACGAAGACTTCGTGAATTGATGCTACTGCAGATAACGCCCCTCTGCATTCTGCTAGACTAACTACGAAGACTTTACAGGAGGTGGTTGTCAAGTCATTCCTTACGCCCCTGATTCACATTATCTTTAGCCCTTAGAATTTCATATTTTCCGATCTCTATCGAACAACCATTAGGGAATTTTCTTTCTGTATGAAAATGTGGACGTAACACGGCTTGACGAGTTCTTCGCCTTAAAACCACGTGTCGCGGTATCGAAAAGTTACCTCAGCGTTGGCAGACTGTTGTAAATAGTGAAGAAGAATATATTAAACTTAAGGAAAAACCCTACGAACTCATGCACCAACCTAATATTAATACAATGAAAGTGTCCTTCTCTTCTTCAATAAAAAATAGTTGCAACCCTCTTTCTTTCGATGGTCAGCCCCTTAACAAAAGTTCTTCCTCTACGACCTCATGCTTTTCGCCAACGATGTAACAGTGCCTCTGGCTGCTAGGTTTTTATGTCCGATCACTTTTGGTGGCTTGGAAGACAGAGTATCTCTTTCAGGCATACAGACGTCTGTTTCTAGCTGTGCAGGATAAGGAGGAGATTGACGTACTAAAAGAAGTTTGAAAACAAGTAAAATCTGTGAAATGATTTATCTAGAAGTAAGTTTAAAATAGTTTAGAGAAACATTTGAAACTCTCTTGAACGATGTTCGAAATTACGTACAGCAAATGAGGTGCCGATTGAAAATTTAAAGTTCAATGTTTAACTCAGAATTTAGCACCCAAGGATGTTTCTGATGTTCAGATGTGTGTGAAATCTTATGGGGCTTAACAGCTTAGGTCATCAGTCCCTAAGCTTACACACTACTTAACCTAAATCATCCTAAGGACAAACACACACACCCATGCCCGAATCGAGTCGCTGTCGTGTGGCCTTTAGATATTATTGCTATGTGAAGTAAAACGCTTAAGTATTTTATCCATAGATGAACTTTAAATTCTTAATCTCCATCTCAGTTCATGATTTGGATTATCATTTAAAGGCGAGTCAAATATTTCTTTAATCCATTTTTCTTCTCTTAGGCAAATTGTTTTTAATTATTTTTTTTAACTTTACAGGTTTCTCTGTCACATCACTAATAAGTTTTTCTTGAATACCTCGGTTACGATAAAGCAATCAAATACTTTTTTTTGCCAAATTAAACCTATCGCTGCTCTGTTTGATTCCCCACTGCCCCATTTACCACTTTTCGTTTGGCTCTGAAAATTCGGACAAGAAACCATTATGTAATTTCTAGCGAGTCTTGTTTCCGCTCTGTTCTAACATTTGAGGGAAAAAGGAAGACTATGTTCCGAGCTGATAGCATGAAAGGAAAGTAACAAAATTCATTCCATCAAGTGAAAAGAACAGAGGTTGTTCGTTAATTTAATTTTAACGCTTGAATGAAACGTATGATCACAATGGCGCAGGTAGTTGTGTGATGTTTGCATGTGTTTATTAGAAGACGTCGCTCGGTTCACATTTTCAAAGCCATATATTTTCAAAAAATGGTTTTAATTAAATATATAAAACGGTACGTTATCAAGGGATTTGGAAAGATAAACAATTAAACTTACTGTCTTATAAAACGTGTCGTAAATATTTAATAAGAAAAAGTAACTAAGTAGCTAGCGATACTTTCCATTTGATAATGCGCATCTGTCCCATTATCCAGACTAAATGTCTGCACGCAAGTCCACAATAATCACCACCATAATAATACGTGATATTTATCGGGAAGGACAAAATTGTACAGCGACAGCCCGGCTATTATATTTCCGACCAGAGGAATTACAGGCGGGTGTAATGGACACGGTTGTTAATCATGGTAAAACGCGATAAGCCAACTGTCAAACAGACAACGCCCAGGACAGAGGTTGTGTTTCGTGGAATCAAACGATTGCCCTCCGGTGTATTTGTATCACGTCGTTTTTCCCACCGCTATTGGTGTCACTGGGGCTGTTTCACCGGAGTCGGCTGCACTCGAATTTCCGCTGCTACCGCTTCTGTGGGTGACAGTGACAGTTAAACAAAAATGTTTGAAATTCGATGGTCTTGTCATTTAAGGGAACTGCGGCAAACTGCATTGAATCTGCAATATTTGATTAGTTGTGGAAGGGAAAAAATCAGAAACGTCGAAGGCCGTCACTTGTCACCAGCATCTACAGCGTCCTCAGTTGTCAGGTCAGCTTCAGCTTCACTGCCTTCCAGAATTTATCTTTCCATTATGGTAATCATGGAATCAAACGTTACAGGTCGACACAATTTATATGTCTTAAAGGGGGTAGGACGCCAAACGGTCCGACCTGGAGCAGGAGAGACACCACAGGACATTTTAATTTACACTGTCTATACTTTTACAAGTAAATTCATAAAACTTTGTCAGCATGACCAGGCAGAATTCAGGATTCACACTTGTAGCAGCGGAAGTTCAAAAACATAACGAAATAATTTTTTTTACATGTGAAATTTCATCATTTTTTCTCTTACTATTGGCTGCATTTGTTGCTATAGATACACATTTCTTCATACGTAAGAGAGACTGTTCGATGAATTTTGCACAGCATACAAACCATACTTACAGGTGTCTGAAACTCTAGAATTTATTTAATTTATGAAAAAATGAATGAGCTACTACGTTTTAAACTTTATATTTAGAAAAAAATCAAATTTTGTAGTTAATTATGTCAATTTTTACCACAGTTTTTAATAGATTTGGAAAATTCTAGAGTTTCATTCACCTGTAAGTATGGTTTGTATGCTGTGCAAAATTCATCAAAGAATCGCTCTTACTTGTGAAGAAAAATGTACCTATAGCAACAAATGCTGCCAATAGTAAGCGAAAAAACGATGAAATTTCACATGCAAGAAAATTTATTTTGTTATGTTTTTGAACTTCCACTGCTATGAGTGTGAATTCCGAATCCTTCCTGGTCATGCTGACAAAGTTTTATGAAGTTATTTGTAAAAGTATAGACAGTAGAAAATAAAATGTCTGGTGTTGCCTCTCCTGCTCCAAGTCGGCCCGTTTGACGTCCTACGTTCCTTAAATAACTTTTTCTACAAATGAGCTCCAAGCTTTTGAATATTACACAAAGTTTTGGCGTGAAACGAACACCTGTTTCGAGTACCCCAACTTGACGGTACACTATAGATATCTCGTGCACACGATACACATAATACTTAACAATGCAAGGTAAAAATGTTACTGCTACGATACTATTGAGAAAGCAATACAAATGCTCGGTGCTGAAACTTGCTTGCTAGTAGAATCCAAGTTTCGAGAACGTCGTATCTTCGACTCGTTGTACAAGCTACGAGTGGCGACATAATACGTAAAGAAACCCCAAGCCAATAATCCAATATTTATACCTGGAAAGTCAAAATAATGGAATATCACCGAAAGCTAAAAACCCGCATATGGCGACAGTTAAAAAAATGGATACCGCTAGAGAAATATGTATGATTGAATATCAGACAGGGCTTATGTACAAGTACTTCATATATTTAGTAAATATTAATTACGTAATTATTGTGATGACTGAGATAATAGTACAGCGTACTAGTGCAGCACTTTTATGACCTCTACAAGAAGACTCTTTCCTGTTGAGGTAAGTGGCCAAAGCACCGTTCTGTTCGTCATTTAAGAAAGCCACAGGACTCAGTCGCGTTGGGTCGACAATAATGGCCGCTGCACTTTCTCAGGGATTTGCGAATGTTGGAGAGGGGCTTTCCCAACAAACGAATCAGCCTGGTCTCATCAAGTGTATCTGGTTACAAAATTGCGCTATCCCATTCGTCTGCAACTATTCATTTTCGTCAAATGAATGCCCTAGAGAATCATCATTCTTCCTTCGAACCTTTCTTGGATGTCCTGGTTCGAAGGAAGAATGGTGGTTCTCTAGGGCATTCAGTTTACCGGAAACCCACTCATACTGATTTGCACCTGCAAGCATCGAGTTGCCATCACCCATCGCAAACCATGAGTTTGCTTAAAACACTTGTTCATAGAGCTCATACTGTCTCAGATCTAGATACCTTACCTCAAGAACTCGCCCATCTAAAGACAGTATTCAGCGAAAATGGGTATTCCATCCGGCAGATTAACAGGGAACTAACAGTTAAAACTAAGAAGCAGGAATTGAATAAAGAGGAGAACATACCGGAACAATCTTTAGCTTTTCTTCCTTTCGTTGGCAACACTTCGTTTGAAATAGCAAGAATCCTCCGCAAATTTCAGGTAAAAGTGGTTTTCTGCCCACCATCGAAGATTGCGGACCTTGTGGGATCAGTTAAGGACAATCTGTTACTACGAAAGGCCGGAATTTACAAGATACTGTGCCAATGTGGTATGGCTTACATAGGTGAAACCACAAGCAACGTGAAAGAACGCTACACTGAACATCAACGTTACACCCGCCTTTAGCAGCCAAGCAATTCCGCTATTGCTGAACATTGTATTTCTACTGGACATTCAATGGAGTATGAGAAAACAATGATTTTGTCCACAGCAACATCTTTCTGGGACTCCATTATTAAAGAATCCGTAGAAATACGACTGGCGGAAAATCTGTTAAACCGTGACAGCGGACACCAGCTGGACAGTGCATGGAATCCCATCATCTCCACGATTTGCTCAAATCGAAGACGACAGAGTGCGTCGACGGCCGTGGCAAACAGCAACACAGAGGGCGAGTGAGTTACGCTATTCCACCAGCGAGGGCGCTGCCGGCGGGCAGTGTTGGTTCAACTATCAAGTTTTCGACGCATGCGCAGAATAGTTACAGTACGTTATACAGGGTGATTCAAAAAGAATACCACAACTTTAGGAAATTAAAACTCTGCAACGACAGAAGGCAGAGCTAAGCACTATCTGTCGGCGAATTAAGGGAGCTATAAAGTTTCATTTAGTTGTACATTTGTTCGCTTGAGGCGCTGTTGACTAGGCGTCAGCGTCAGTAGATGCTAAGATGGCGACCGCTCAACAGAAAGCTTTTTGTGTTATTGAGTACGGCAGAAGTGAATCGACGACAGAATTGGCTGTTCCCTCAGCTCGAACAAGAAGCACAACAATTCATATTTCAGCAGGATGGAGCGCCACCACATTGGCACTTATCTGTCTGTAACTACCTGAACGTCAACTACCCGAGGCGATGGGTCGGCCGCCAGGCAGCCCGTGACAGAGCACTTCCTCACTGGCCTCCAAGAAGCTCTGATCTTACCCCCTGCGATTTTTTCTTATGGAGGTATGTTAAGGATATGGTGTTTCGGCCACCTCTCCCAGCCACCATTGATGATTTGAAACGAGAAATAACAGCAGCTATCCAAACTGTTACGCCTGATATGTTACAGAGAGTGTGGAACGAGTTGGAGTATCGGGTTGATATTGCTCGAGTGTGTGGAGGGGGCCATATTGAAAATCTCTGAACTTGTTTTTGAGTGAAAAAAAACCTTTTTAAATACTCTTTGTAATGATGTATAACAGAAGGTTATATTACGTTTATTTCATTAAATACACATTTTTAAAGTTGTGGTATTCTTTTTGAATCACCCTGTATATTGCGGAACGGAGGACGTTTTTGCTCCCCCCATCTGCCTTCGGCTCGGGAGTGCCATATTTGTACCGCCATTTTCGTGCAGTGTTTTACGGTGTGTTTTTCCAGTGAGTGTTACGTGTTGTGTCTTTTGGGAAGTGTAGCGAACAGCCATCATACTGTCGCTGGGTGTGATTTTCTATCTCTTGCCAACAGAAACCAGACTGTTGCCATGTTTTTTAATTGTGTGTCTACTATGTTACTTGTCTGATTCCTGTGTATTTTATCAACATTGCCAACCCCTTTTTCTTTCTGTTTTAACTTTCCGCATTTTTACGCCATTTCACACTTTAAGTCACCGTTTTACGCCTAATTTTCCTTGTTTCTTTCTTCTTCCTTTTTTTAAAAAAAAGTCTGTAGGCTGTAGAGCAGCGTACTAAGCTGCTGCCAGCCCACCCCCTTCGTGGGGAATTGGAACTCAATAAAGAAGAAAAAAAAGAACGTTTTTGCCAGTCTGCGATGGCTCACCTGAAGATGACTGGCAGGTGCCCAGTTGAAACATCGTGCGAAGTATTGAACGACGACCGGCTGCAAGCCCGAAATTTGTTTGAGCGTGTGTGTTTGTCAGAAATGATTTTAGCTTTATTGAAGTAAGGCATCATAAGTGGTCTGTAATTAAAAATGTTTGTAATTTTTCTTTTCTAGATCGAAAAACAGTTCCTTAACAAATTGCTGGTTTTTCCTTGCGTTAATTTTTGCTTGGTTTTCCGCCTACATCAGGAAATGCCGTCTGCTAGCACGTTGTTGGTTCCTTTCTTAGTTAGGCGCTGATTACTGTGGTCTGATTTTATGCACCTTTGCAGAATTATGCATTTTTGACCTTTAAAGCAGCACGGTTTCTATACCACTGTTCACTGGTTATTTGTAAAGTATACTTTTAAATGTGTATTGTGTAATGCTACCAAAACTGCCACTCATTTTTCTTTGCTCTATATTTTTTCACTGTCTGTATTTCATTACGTGTGTGTTATTCTATTTCATTATTTTAGTTATCTTACTATGCGCTTATATATAATGTAGGAGGGTTGAAAAAGGGTGGGGCGGGGGTATTGATGGAGTTTAAATTTTGTATGGTAAATGGTTTGGGGAGGGGGGGGGAGAGGAGAGAAGCAAAAATGAGTGGACAGTAAGTGCATAGTAATGTGATGGAGAATGAATTGAATTGGAGGAAAAAGGTGAGGGGCAAGAAGTGATATGAAATTGGGAAATGGGGGGGGGGGGGAGGGGAGGGGGTTGAGTGAGAGAGACTAAAGGATCTAAAAGGCCGGTTTTTGGTATTTTTCAAATATTTTACATAGTGTCTGCTTTCCATCCAAAGTTTAATTCGTCATCTAGCAACTGTTTATTTTCTATTAATGCTTCTTGTATATGTAAGTGACTAACAAAGAAAGGAAACAAAAACATGCTAGAAGACGGCATTTACTGACGTAGGCGCAAACTATACTCCGTTTGAACAGGCGTCGGAAGGCCTAGCAGTACTGACTGACCGACATGTCATGCTCTGCCGATAGGCATCACTGGATGCGGATATGGTGAGCTTACGGCCGTTGCCAGCTTACGTGAACCGAGGCGCTACTTCTCAATCAAGTAGCTCTTCAATTTGACTCACGTGGCTGAGTGCACCCCGCTTGCCAACAGCGCTCGAAAGACGGGATGGTCATCCATCGATGTGCTAGCCAACCCCGATAGGGCTTGACTTTCATGGTCTGACGGGACACGTTGTTACCACTTGCGGCAAGATCATTGGTGTGTAGGCAGAAAACCAATCAGAAATTACAGTAAGTAAAAATCAACAATTTGTTAAAGAACGGTTTATCGATCCACGAAACGAATCAGAGTGTAAATATACACTCCTGGAAATGGAAAAAAGAACACATTGACACCAGTGTGTCAGACCCACCATACTTGCTCCGGACACTGCGAGAGGGCTGTACAAGCAATGATCACACGCACGGCACAGCGGACACACCAGGAACCGCGGTGTTGGCCGTCGAATGGCGCTAGCTGCGCAGCATTTGTGCACCGCCGCCGTCAGTATCAGCCAGTTTGCCGCGGCACACGGAGCTCCATCGCAGTCTTTAACACTGGTAGCATGCCGCGACAGCGTGGACGTGAACCGTATGTGCAGTTGACGGACTTTGAGCGAGGGCGTATAGTGGGCATGCAGGAGGCCGGGTGGACGTACCGCCGAATTGCTCAACACGTGGGGCGTGAGGTCTCCACAGTACATCGATGTTGTCGCCAGTGGTCGGCGGAAGGTGCACGTGCCCGTCGACCTGGGACCGGACCGCAGCGACGCACGGATGCACGCCAAGACCGTAGGATCAGTGCCGTAGGGGACCGCACCGCCACTTCCCAGCAAATTAGGGACACTGTTGCTCCTGGGGTATCGGCGAGGACCATTCGCAACCGTCTCCATGAAGCTGGGCTACGGTCCCGCACACCGTTAGGCCGTCTTCCGCTCACGCCCCAACATCGTGCAGCCCGCCTCCAGTGGTGTCGCGACAGGCGTGAATGGAGGGACGAATGGAGACGTGTCGTCTTCAGCGATGAGAGTCGCTTCTGCCTTGGTGCCAATGATGGTCGTATGCGTGTTTGGCGCCGTGCAGGTGAGCGCCACAATCAGGACTGCATACGACCGAGGCACACAGGGCCAACACCCTGCATCATGGTGTGGGGAGCGATCTCCTACACTGGCCGTACACCACTGGTGATCGTCGAGGGGACACTGAATAGTGCACGGTATATCCAAACCGTCATCGAACCCATCGTTCTACCATTCCTAGACCGGCAAGGGAACTTGCTGTTCCAACAGGACAATGCATGTCCGCATGTATCCCATGGCACCCAACGTGCACTAGAAGGTGTAAGTCAACTACCCTGGCCCCCATTGAGCATGTTTGGGACTGGATGAAGCGTCGTCTCACGCGGTCTGCACGTCCAGCACGAACGCTGGTCCAACTGAGGCGCCAGGTGGAAATGGCATGGCAAGCCGTTCCACAGGACTACATCCAGCATCTCTACGATCGTCTCCATGGGAGAATAGCAGCCTGCATTGCTGCGAAAGGTGGATATACACTGTACTAGTGCCGACATTGTGCATGCTCTGTTGCCTGTGTCTATGTGCCTGTGGTTCTGCCAGTGTGATCATGTGATGTATCTGACCCCAGGAATGTGTCAATAAAGTTTCCCCTTCCTGGGACAATGAATTCACGGTGTTCTTATTTCAATTTCCAGGAGTGTATTTAATTACGACCACTGACGAAGCTATACTTCATAAAGTGAAAATCGTTACGTGGCAAAAATACGCATTTTCTAGCAGTTGTAGCGACGGAACAAAAATACCTTCAGAAAGTGTAAGAACAGTTGCGAACAATATGGTCATACGAATAAAGAATTTAGTGGCCAATCGATCAAAGGCCCAGAAAATAAAAGTAGGTGAGTCTCAACTTACATTTGAGAGGTAGCACGGAATTTGCGTGGAGACCTTAATACTTGAAGTTGGTACTATTGTGGTGACGATTATTTCTTCAGTGTTTGTATTATTGTTTTGGTCGTGATACCAACGGAAATTTAAAAGAAGTTACGGTATCGTAGAGGCCGTGCGAGAAAAAAAACGCCGAGAGAGTAAATATGGTTTATCAAGCATGCATTGCCACGGAGAGGTATGAAAAGCGGGCGCGATATGTGGGAGGCAATAAATATCTGGCACGAGACTCGCCCACAACGTGTGCCGCCAGGGCGAGTAGCAAAGTCTACCTCCCGCCTTCTCTTTCGCCCTCTAGCGTTCTCTGTTTCGTTCTGCGTAAAGGTGCCGACTTCCACGGGGAAATACGCCAACCAGTCAGCGAACCAGATGTGATGGGAGTAGGTCAGCATAAATTGCTCGCCTCTGTTCTGCATCCCACTCGAAGTGTTTGTTGCGCACAGTCTTATAACAGACTCTGTATCGCCGTCTCTGATGGTAGTTCTCTAAACCGGATACTTGACACAGAATATGTCGCGAGTTTCGTTAGTCGAATCTCTTTTCACATACGCTTCCTGAATTACAAAAATGTTCAAATGTGTGTGAAATCTGGACTGCTCGGCTAATTTCAGTTCTTCGTTCTATCGGGAAAGTCATTTGCTCAATATAGATGTTATTCAATCTCTATATTGAGTAAGCAGTAAAGGAAACAGAAGAAAAATTTGGAGTAGGTATTAAAATCCACGGAGAAGAAATAAAAACTTTGAGGTTCGCCTATGACATTGTAATTCTGTCAGAGACAGCAAAGGGCTTGGAAGAGCAGTTGAACGCAATGGATGGTGTCTTGAAAGGAGGGTATAAGATGAACGTCAACAAAAGCAAAACGAGGATAATGGAATGTAGTCAAATTAAGTCGGGTGATGATGAGGGTATTAGATTAGGAAATGAGACACTTAAAGTAGTAAAGGGGTTTTGCTATTTAGGGAGTAAAATAACCGATGATGGTCGAAGTAGAGAGGATATAAAATGTGAACTGGCAATGGCAAGGAAAGCGTTTCTGAAGAAGAGAAATTTGTTAACATCGAGTATAGATTTAAGTGTCAGGAAGTTATTTCTGAAACTATTTGTATGGAGTGTAGCCATGTATGGAAGTGAAACATGGACGGTAAATAGTTTGGACAAGAAGAGAATAGAAGCTTTTGAAATGCGGTGCTACAGAAGAATGCTGAAGATTAGATGGGCAGATCACATAACTAATGAGGAAGTATTGAATAGGATTGGGGAGAAGAGAAGTTTGTGGCACAATTTGACCAGAAGAAGGGATCGGTTGGTGGGACATGTTCTGAGGCATCAAGGGATCACCAGTTTAGTATTGGAGGACAGCATGGAGGGTAAAAATCATAGGGGGAGACCAAGAGATGAATACACTAAGCAGATTCAGAAGGATGTAGGTTGCAGTAGGTACTGGGAGATGAAGAAGCTTGCACAGGATAGAGTAGCATGGAGAGCTGCATCAAACCAGTCTCAGGACTGAAGACCACAACAACAACAACAAAGAGAAAGTTATTCAGTCTGTACATCAACAAGGAGTAAAAAAAATTAAACTTTGAGGTTTGCCGAATGATATCGTAATTCTGTCAGAGACAGCAAAGGACCTGGAAGAGGAGTTGAACACAACGGACATTGTCTTGAAAGGAGGATGTAAGTTGAAAACCAATAAAAGCAATTCGAGGAAGATGGAATGTAACCGGATTAAATCAGGTGATGCGAGGGAACTGAACTAGGAAATCATACACTTAAAGTAGTAAATGAGTGTTGCTATTTGGCGAGCAAAATAACTGATGATGGTCGAAGTGGAGAGGATATAAAATGTAGACTGGCAATGGCAAGGAAAGCGTTTCAGAAGAACAGAAATTTGTTAACATCGAGTATAGATTTAAGTGTCAGGAAGTCTTTTCTGAAAGTATTTGTAGGGAGTGTAGCCATATATGGAAGTGAAACACGGATAATAAATAGTTTAGACAAAAAAAAAGAAGGAAGTTTTCGAGATGTGGTGCTACAGAAGAATGCTGAAGATTAGATGGATAGGCCACGTAACTAATGAGGAAGTGCTGAACTGAATTGCGGAGAAGACAAATTTGTGGTACAACTCGAATAGAAGCAGGGATCGGTTTGTAGGACATGTTGTGAGGCATCAATTGATCACCAATTTTGTATTGGAGGGCAGCGTGGAAGGTAAAAATCGTAGAGGGAGACCAAAAGATGAATACACAAAGCAGAGTCAGAAGGATGTAGGTTGCAGTAGAAAAACCTTGCACAGGATAGGGTAGCGTGGAGAGTTGCATCAAACCAGTCTCTGTACTGAAGACCACAACAACTATAAAGAGAAACTTCTAACTTCACTAATGCAGTAAGTGAAATGCTGAAAGAATAATTCTAACAATCGATTATTCCATAAAACTGTCCGCCTGCTTAGTTGAGTGGCAACGTGCTTGCGTCCCATGCAGCAGGCCCGGGTTCGATTCCCGGCCGGGTTGGAAATCTTCTCCGCTGGTGGACTGGGTGTTGTGTTGCCCTCATCGTCGCTTCATCCTCATCACAAGAGCGCAAGTCACCCAATGTGGCGCCGACTGAACTAAGACTTTCATTCGGTTACCGAACTTCCCTGAATTGGGGAACAACGCCACGCGCTCATATCATATTTTTTTTTTGCATGAAAATGTCAATTGTTTGTCGAAATATTGCATTCGCATTCAAAGGATAGCGTGGCTACTTTTAATTCATCTACATCTACATCCATACTCCGCAAGCCACCTGACGGTGTGTGGCGGAGGGTACCTTCAGTACCTCTATCGGTTCTCCCTTCTATTCCAGTCTCGTATTGGTCGTGGAAAGAAGGATTGTCGGTATGCCTCTGTGTGGGCTCTAATCTCTCTGATTTTATCCTCATGGTCTCTTCGCGAGATATACGTAGGAGGGAGCAATATACTGCTTGACTCTTCGGTGAAGGTATGTTCTCGAAACTTTGACAAAAGCCCGTACCGAGCTACTGAGCGTCTCTACTGCAGAGTCTTCCACTGGAGTTTATCTATCATCTCCGTAACGCTTTCGCGATTACTAAATGATCCTGTAACGAAGCGCGCTGCTCTCCGTTGGATCTTCTCTATGTCTTGTATCAACCCTATCTGGTACGGATCCCACACTGCTGAGCAGTATTCAAGCAGTGGGCGAACAAGCGTACTGTAACCTACTTCCTTTGTTTTCGGATTGCATTTCCTTAGGATTCTTCCAATGAATCTCAGTCTGGCATCTGCTTTACCGACAATCAACATTATATGATCATTCCATTTTAAATGACTCCTAATGCGTACTCCCAGATAATTTATGGTATTGCGTCAACCCGGTACATTGGATTATGAATTTTTCCCATATTCGAACCTTTTAGGTCTTCATTGAGTCCCTTATTCGCCACCTGATATGTCGACCACTTACGAATTGTAAATTTTACCTAACAATATCGTGAATTTTGACAGCATAAAAGAAACAACTACACTGTAGTCGTCAGTCCTGATTCTGAAACTGCTATGCTTATAAGGGTTAAGACGGGCTGGAATTGCTAACGTACTTCCTTTTAGCGTCACGTTTACTAAAGCAATTTTTCGTTCATAACTCTTACAGATACAGTTAAATTAATAATGATAACAAAGTAGCCGAGAATGCTGGTGGCGCAATGGTACAGTCAATAGAGACCAACAAAGTTCGAATATCGGGATAGTTCGTGTGGTCGGAAATTTTTGTACAGTGGCAGGTGGAAGGGACATCTTCTTTCGTGCCTACGTTTCAATCTGTAACATTAAAGAAGCAATGACGGAAATAAGAGAAAGGTTCAAGAGTGGAATTTAAATTAAGGACGAAAGGATATCAATGATATGATACGCTGATGAAGTTTCTATTCTCAATGTAAGTAAAGAAGTATTGCAGGAAGTGTTGAATGGAATGTTCAGGTTAATGAGTACAGAGTATGGATTAAAAGTAAATCGAGGAAATATCAAACTAATGGGAAGTAACAGAAATGAGAACAGCGTGAAACTTAACAGTGCAGTTGCGGATCACGAAGCTCACGAAGTTAAGGAATTATGCTACCTAAGCTGCAAAATACCTATGACGGACGGAGCAAGGAGGACATCAAAAGAAGATTAGCACTGGCCAAAAATGCATTCCTGGTCAAGATAAGTTTTGTAGGGTCAAACATAGATCTTCAGTCGCGGAAAAATTTTCTGAGAATGTACGTTCGGAGCACAGCGGAGGACATCAAAAGAAGATTAGCACTGGCCAAAAATGCATTCCTGGTCAAGATAAGTTTTGTAGGGTCAAACATAGATCTTCAGTCGCGGAAAAATTTTCTGAGAATGTACGTTCGGAGCACAGCGTTGTGTGATAGTGAGGCACGGACTGTGGCAAAACCAAAACAGAAGAGAATCGAAGCATCTGAAATGTGGTACTACAGAAGAATCTTGAAAATTATGTGGGCTGGTAAGATAAGGAATGAGGTTTTTGGCACAACCGATCGTATGGAAAGCACTGGCATCATGATAGGACATCTCTTAAGGCATCAGAGGCAGAGGATAACTTCCGGTGGTATTAGAGGGAACAGTAGAGGGTAAAAACTGTAGAGGAAGACAGAGATTGGAATACATACAGAAACTAATTGAGACGTAGGTTGCAGCAATTGCTACTCTGAGAGGAAAACATTGGGAGAGAAGGGGAGTTAGTGGTTCTCCAAATTCGCCAAAAGCTTGATTGGTCAGTTTGCAAACGCGGAGGTTTTTCCGTCTCTGTCCACTGATTTGGTGCGGGTTGAATTTTGTTCGGAGTCAGCAGTCGCTGTTCGGGAGGTTTGGTGAGTATGTAGTGATTTTGGATGGCAGGTAGTTTTTTCGTGTTAGGAAGTTTCTATAATTGCTAATTCATACGTCGGGAAAATTTTTACGAGAATCCCGCGAGTGATAATTTTTCTGTCGTTTAAGTACATTGAGTTTGGTCCGTCCATGTCCCATACCCAGTCACGTTTCACTTCATACATCTTGATCCCGTTGAAGTTTCGTGGTTTCTTTCCGCTATGGGCCGCAAGTCAATTTTCACAACTTCAACTGGCTTAGTGACGATGAACTTTGCCTTCCGTTAACTTTTGAGGGTCTGAATTTTTGTAGCAGTTGAATGCCCATGTAGCGTTCTTCAATTAACCTAATCCTCGCTGAATAATGATGACTAACTTCGAGGCGAACTGATACCCCTCAAGGAACCATAGTGATGGGACTTCGTAGGTATTAATTGATAACTTAAGTTGATGAGCTCGCTACATTATGAATAATGCAACTTGGAATCAACTTTGTAACCTTAAACTTCTCCCTAATGTGCACAGCATTCAATATTTCTGAGCTCTTTAGCCCCAAATTTGCTGTAATGAAAATTGTTCTCCCTTAATCGGCCGCCCTGAAGACTGAGAGAATTCTCGTTGCCCACTTTACTATAACACTTGGGGCCCAAATCATTTAACGTTCGTGTTACTGCAGCCAGCTTGGCATTTAGTGGAAGTTAGAAAATGAGAGTAATTGTTTGTTCAAAAGGAAACACGCACCTGCGTCAAAGCGCATTTTATACGACGGAAGCTGCCCCACTGTACAAAATAGTTCAAATGGCTCTGAGCACTATGGGACTCAACATCTGAGGTCATCAGTCCCCTACAACTTAGAACTACTTAAACCTAACTAACCTAAGGACATCACACACATCCATGCCCGTGGCAGGATTCGAACCTGCGACCGTAGCAGTCACGCGGTTCCAGACTGAAGTGCCTAGAACCGCACGGCCACCGCGGCCGGCCCCACTGTACACTCAGGCACAAAAATATAGACGGTATTGGTATTCTACAAACAGGGCACGGTTTTATCTGGCTTAAGACTTCTTTAGCTCCACACACAATCCACACCAAGTCTCTGATAAGTGTGTAAATGGTCCACCTCAAGCACTCTTCACATTGTGTTCTTCGAAGTGTTAATTCCACGGACTCGTTCGCAGACGCTTATTGACAAACTTTTTCTGCCCTGCGATCTCGTCATATTCTACTGTACAAACAATTTTCGTCATGAACCTTGTCCATCATTCTGTTCTGCGACTTGAGCGACCCAGTTTACTGTAAATGTATATCCACAGCAACAATGAGAATATTCTTGCTGTATTGTACAATGCCTGACAAAAACCTGCAGAACGCAGAAAACGTGGTCGGATGTCACCGTAGATTCGTACACATCATCGGCGGCTATGTACATGAGTAAAGTTGCAATTGTCTTGGAGAGGCAGAACTGCCACCAGAGTTGTAACATCATAGCTCTACTGCTCTACTGATTTATTTTGCCTTTTGTTTTATCTAATGTTATATCGCTGAGTTTCTGTAAATGTTCTTGGACTGAACCCATACCATGAGTGTTTATTCTTTTCTCTGTTATAAACTTTGATGTCTTTTAGAATGTGGGAAGTTCGCCCTATGTAGTATGTACGATATGAGCAGATGATTTGTCTGTCTTTCTCACTTAATGTCTTAGGTTACATTTGAGATTAAATAATTTTGTTTAAATAATTTTTGTAGAAATACCAATATGTGCAAATGTTCTGTTTTAATTAATATGTTTGGCTATTGTTACGTAATTGCTGATCCTCACTTAGGGTTCTTAGTTATTCTGTATGTAAAAGGTGTTGTGGTTCCCCTCGGGAACGGAACTGTGTAGCATGCCCAAATTGTGGTTGGCCTAGGTATTTTAAAAGGTGGAATTAAGAGTCAGTCGGGGACGAGCTACCAAACTGTCAATTGCTCATGTAAAGGCTGCATATTGTGCTGGTGCCGAGAGAGGCTTTCCGTGCCACTTTCCGATGCCTCCGATCGATGGAGACATTGGTCAGTCACTTACCCACTTAGGGTCCCTTCCACGCTAAAGTGCTTACCGAGTGTTCATTATTGAAATAAAGTTAATGTGGCAAGAGAGAGAGCTACAGTACATGATGCTTGCTGAAAATAATTTTTCTATTAAAACTGCTTATTAATATGTTGTTGCCAATTTCAGAATTAAAAGTTCTTAGAACTGAGGATGGTAAAGTTTTGCTTAGTAAATGATCACATTGCTACTCGTTGTAAATCGCAAAAGGTGAGTCAGTTTCTATCAGATATGTCAGGTTGTGTTTTACTGCAGTAAGAGTTGAGAACTAATACCTCGTTTCTGTAGTGTATTGAAAGTGTGTTTAGTATGCTCTGTTACAGTGGGCAAGATAAAGGGCCCCCCTCCACTGAACATAGTTCAAATGCACAAAGTTACTTAATTATAGCAAGTTTCAATTACTCTTGCTATTCAAGTGAACTCCTGTACAATATTGGACTCCTCTTGTGTGTTGAAAGTGTATATTAATGTTGTAACAGGATCTATAGTTTCTCTATTGCACTCATGCTAAATAACAATTAATAGAAAGACCACTATCTATGAAAACAGTAACTTCTTTTATTCAGAATGCAGTGAGAAATTTTTTTGTTAGTGAAATACCTTTAACTTTCGTTCTAAATGTGAAAGTATTTAGCTGAGAGAGAGACTTAACTTATGACCAGTTCGTAATTTTGCAGTGAACTACATTTACAATTTTTTTGTAAGCTAAGAAAATGTTTGAAAAGTAATATTGAACCTATGTCCAATTTATGATTCTACAGTGAATATTAATAGTAATGTTATAAAGACCATTCAGTTTGAATAATCCACGAAAGTAATAGTGTGCATTGTTATCTGTTATATGTATGCCAGTAGTTTGTTCTGATCTGTTAACTCCAACCTTAACCTGAACACACTGTATTCAGGTGCCAGAGTTCATTGCACTCGCGTGTGGCAAAGTATAGGTTGTGTTTGTCCGTTGAAGTTACTCAAACCTATTTTCTTAAACAAGAATGTTAATCAGATGGTTCAAATGGCTCTGAGCACTATGGGACATAACATATATGGTCATCAGTCCCCTAGAACTTAGAACTACTTAAACCTAACTAACTTAAGGACAGCACACAACACCCAGCCATCACGTGGCAGAGAAAATCCCTGACCCCGCCGGGAATCGAACCCGGGAACCCGGACGTGGAAGCGAGAACGCTACCGCACGACCACGAGATGCGGGCTGAATGTTAATCATTCTCTTGCCTAATTAGGCTGGCAACCGTTTTCTTTATTCCTTAAACAGTGTAGCTAGGAAAAATATTATTTGTTACTGTTTGAATACTTACGTAATTCTGACTTTCACTTCAGATAAGCCACCTCCGTTAGGTACGACACGGTCAACATAACAAAATTCCTCTCAGAGGGTAACACTGCTCTGCTTCTTCATACTATAATTACTTGAATAAGAATAATTTCACTATAGTAACTGCCTTCGGCTTTGAGGTTATGGTATAGTAGTAGCAGACGGTAGTGTTATAGAGTGTATTAGTATTTTTCGTGTTTACTGTTATTACCCGGTCTGGTAGGGTATATAAGGGATGTGAACACCTTCAGATGTCGAGTCATCACTATGAGGCACACAGAGATGCCGCATGCTCGTCTGAGACAGCGTTATCAGAACCTGGCAGGGTATGAAAGAGGCTTCAGTGTGGGTTTCCACTGGGCCAGATGGTCGAATCGTGCTGTTGGATTGCATTCGTGAGGTCAGGCATACACGTTGTCAAGGTTCCAGTTTACCTCGTCTGACCACTTCCAGGGAGGATCGCTTTATTGCGCACCAAGCACAAACGTAGCCCCTTCACCACCTGTGCCTGCCAAACGAGAACAGGTGATAGACCACATGCAACATTCTGAGTCATCCCGCACAACTGGTCGGACGCTACCAGCAGCTACACAAGGACAATTGGAAATTGGTGGTAGGGTCTTATGGGACCTAACTGGTGAGGTCATACGTCCTTAAGCTTACACAGTACTTAAGCGGCTCCGGAAAGGCTCAAAATCATGAAATGTTCAATTTTTACTTTTTTGCGTTTTCTGAATCTGCAGACTATTACCTTTTAATAGATATATAATTTATTCAATTCCGAAGACTACAGCTATTTTTAAATTTTTTTTGAAATGTGTTCTACATGGGCGTGACCCACTGTGGCGCTGTTAAACTGCTGTCAAATGGTGTTATTATTAACGTCCGTGTTCATCAGGTACATTTTAGTGATGTGAGACAAAGTATGTGTTGTGGCTAACCTGTGATGGTTCAATATATATCGCTGGTGTGATTGTCGATTGTTTCATGTTTATTTACTCTGTCGTTTATTCGAAAATATTCGTAATTAATTCTGTTTCTTGTGTCTCTGTTTTGTTGAAGTATAATAATGAGTAAAAGTAAAGTTATTAGAGATCCTCTGAAGGCTTTTAAGAAAAGGAGAAATTTTGGAAAGCCAAAGGTAGGTGTTATTACTGTAAATAATAACATTCTAACATGGCACGAGCGATGCTTGCTTTAGACAAGGAACGCCTTCGGGCTGCAGACAGGGCTCTAAAGAGTCTAGAAATAGAAGCAAGAGTAAACAGGAGGAGGAACAAAAGGAAGCTGGAGGAGGTGTTTGCAGAGGATGAAGATAATCCATCCTATGGACCTGGAATACACTAAAAAGTTAATCCAATCTTTGTCGCTCGATTCCCAAAACTTTTATTTTCTCATACAAATTACATGTTTTCTAAGGATCTTCCAAACATATTTGTTTCAAACTTGCAGTAAATGTTACACAGTACCTTCTGCATAATTTAACACAGCCTTTTTCCAAAAAACCGTATATTTTTGGATTTACACTCCTGGAAATGGAAAAAAGAACACATTGACACCGGTGTGTCAGACCCACCATACTTGCTCCGGACACTGCGAGAGGGCTGTACAAGCAATGATCACACGCACGGCACAGCGGACACACCAGGAACCGCGGTGTTGGCCGTCGAATGGCGCTAGCTGCGCAGCATTTGTGCACCGCCGCCGTCAGTGTCAGCCAGTTTGCCGTGGCATATGGAGCTCCATCGCAGTCTTTAACACTGGTAGCATGCCGCGACAGCGTGGACGTGAACCGTATGTGCAGTTGACGGACTTTGAGCGAGGGCGTATAGTGGGCATGCGGGAGGCCGGGTGGACGTACCGCCGAATTGCTCAACACGTGGGGCGTGAGGTCTCCACAGTACATCGATGTTGTCGCCAGTGGTCGGCGGAAGGTGCACGTGCCCGTCGACCTGGGACCGGACCGCAGCGACGCACGGATGCACGCCAAGACCGTAGGATCCTACGCAGTGCCGTAGGGGACCGCACCGCCACATCCCAGCAAATTAGGGACACTGTTGCTCCTGGGGTATCGGCGAGGACCATTCGCAACCGTCTCCATGAAGCTGGGCTACGGTCCCGCACACCGTTAGGCCGTCTTCCGCTCACGCCCCAACATCGTGCAGCCCGCCTCCAGTGGTGTCGCGACAGGCGTGAATGGAGGGACGAATGGAGACGTGTCGTCTTCAGCGATGAGAGTCGCTTCTGCCTTGGTGCCAATGATGGTCGTATGCGTGTTTGGCGCCGTGCAGGTGAGCGCCACAATCAGGACTGCATACGACCGAGGCACACAGGGCCAACACCCGGCATCATGGTGTGGGGAGCGATCTCCTACACTGGCCGTACACCACTGGTGATCGTCGAGGGGACACTGAATAGTGCACGGTACATCCAAACCGTCATCGAACCCATCGTTCTACCATTCCTAGACCGGCAAGGGAACTTGCTGTTCCAACAGGACAATGCACGTCCGCATGTATCCCGTGCCACCCAACGTGCTCTAGAAGGTGTAAGTCAACTACCCTGGCCAGCAAGATCTCCGGATCTGTCCCCCATTGAGCATGTTTGGGACTGGATGAAGCGTCGTCTCACGCGGTGTGCACGTCCAGTACGAACGCTGGTCCAACTGAGGCGCCAGGTGGAAATGGCATGGCAAGCCGTTCCACAGGACTACATCCAGCATCTCTACGATCGTCTCCATGGGAGAATAGCAGCCTGCATTGCTGCGAAAGGTGGATATACACTGTACTAGTGCCGACATTGTGCATGCTCTGTTGCCTGTGTCTATGTGCCTGTGGTTCTGTCAGTGTGATCATGTGATGTATCTGACCCCAGGAATGTGTCAATAAAGTTTCCCCTTCCTGGGACAATGAATTCACGGTGTTCTTATTTCAATTTCCAGGAGTGTATAAATAAAAAATTGCAAAAAAATGTTGTGAATTTTCATTACAAATGAAAACAATCATCTTTAATAACTGAACTAAAATTTTGTAAAATCCCTGTGTTAAGTTGTAGCCCATATTTCAATAAATAATCTGTAAACAGTTCAACTTCCTACCTCAAATACTTTGTGAGGAAAGATGTAATTTATAAGCGTTATTTTAACATTGCAAGTATAGGGCGTGTTCCGGAGCCCCTTAATCTAACTTACGCTAAGGACGACACACACAGCCATGTCCGAAGGAGGATTCGAACCTCCGACGGGGGGAGCCGCGCAGACCGTGACAAGACATCATAGACGGCGCGAGCTCCACTAGGGAAATGGTTCAAATGGCTCTGAGCACTATGGGACTTAACATCTGTGGTCATCAGTCCCCTAGAACTTAGAACTACTTAAACCTAACTAACCTAAGGACATCACACACATCCATGCCCGAGGCAGGACTCGAACCTGCTCCACTAGGGAATCCCAAGCATAGACTGCCGTTATTGTCACAACAGAAACTGTTGCGTTTGGAGTGCTGATGATTGGCGCCGCACTGTGTTCACGATGAATGACGATTCCGCAGTGGCATGGATGACTGTCGTCGGCGACTATGGCGGTGACCTGGGGAGAGGTCCAGTTCTTTGAATGGTCTAGAGAGGCACAGTTGTGTTATACATAAGGCTCATGGAGTTCTGAGCTATCCTATATAACTAGTAGCAATTGAAGGAACCATGACCACACAGTGGTACGTCGCGGACATGGTGAGTCCTCGTGTGTGACAGTATCGTGGTGCCATTTCTCAACAGGACAACGCTCATCCAAACGCGGCACTGTGTCCCTGTGTGATGCTTAGGTATTCCCATGGGGAAAAACCGCCTAAAGGCGTCTCCAGTAGAACTTGTGTAGGACCAGCTCGGATTCCAACTCCATAACCAGTAACAGTATCCGAGATATCAAGGATCAGTTTCAACCATTGTGGACGAGCTTGCCTCTTAACTGGATTCAACGGCCTTCATGTCCATCCCGACTAAACAACTGCATACGGCCAGACCAGAGGGGGCAAAATGTCAAACCGATAAGTGGGTTCATACTGCCAAGTTCTTTGCAAATTGCACTCTATTTGGTAATCATTGCAGTGACCGGACAAGACGTAGGGACACCCATCTAGAGGAACGGAACGTTCCAAATGATTGGAAAACAGCAAAGGTAGTCCCAGTCTTCAAGAAGGGTCGTCGAGCAGATGCGCAAAACTATAGGCCTATATCTCTGACATCGATTTGTTGTAGAATTTTAGAACATGTTTTTTGCTCGAGTATCATGCCGTTTTTGGAAACCCAGAATCTACTATGTAGGAATCAACATGGATTCCGGAAACAGCGATCGTGTGAGACCCAACTCGCTTTATTTGTTCATGAAACCCAGAAAATATTAGATACAGGCTCCCAGGTAGATGCTATTTTCCTTGACTTCCGGAAGGCGTTCGATACAGTTCCGCACTGTCGCCTGATAAACAAAGTAAGAGCCTACGGAATATTAGACCAGCTGTGTGGCTGGATTGAAGAGTTTTTAGCAAACAGAACACAGCATGTTGTTATCAATGGAGAGACGTCTACAGACGTTAAAGTAACTTCCGGCGTGCCACAGGGGAGTGTTATGGGACCATTCCTTTTCACAATATATATAAATGACCTAGTAGATAGTGTCGGAAGTTCCATGCGGCTTTTCGCGGATGATGCTGTAATATACAGGGAAGTTGCAGCATTAGAAAATTGTAGCGAAATGCAGGAAGATCTGCAGCGGATAGGCACTTGGTGCAGGGAGTGGCAACTGACCCTTAACATAGACAAATGTAATGTATTGCGAATACGTAGAAAGAAGGATCCTTTATTGTATGATTATATGATAGCGGAACAAACACTGGTAGCAGTTACATCTGTAAAATATCTGGGAGTATGCGTGCGGAACGATTTGAAGTGGAATAATCATATAAAATTAATTGTTGGTAAGGCGGGTACCAGGTTGAGATTCATTGGGAGAGTCCTTAGAAAATGTAGTCCATCAACAAAAGAGGTGGCTTACAAAACACTCGTTCGACCTATACTTGAGTAATGCGCATCAGTGTGGGATCCGTACCATATCGGGTTGACGGAGGAGATAGAGAAGATCCAAAGAAGAGCGTCGCGTTTCGTCACAGGGTTATTTGGTAACCCTGATAGCGTTACGGAGATGTTTAACAAACTCAAGTGGCAGACTCTGCAAGAGAGGCGCTCTGCATCGCGGTGTAGCTTGCTCGCCAGGTTTCGAGAGGGTGCGTTTCTGGATGATGTATCGAATATATTGCTTCCCCCTACTTATACCTCCCGAGGAGATCACGAATGTAAAATTAGAGAGATTCGAGCGCGCACGGAGGCTTTCAGACAGTCGTTCTTCCCGCGAACCATACGCGACTGGAACAGGAAAGGGAGGTAATGACAATGGCACGTAAAGTACCCTCCGCCACACACCGTTGGGTGGCTTGCGGAGTATAAATATAGATGTAGATGTAGACTTGACACAATCAGGACAGCAAGTAACGACGCGGCCGTCAGGACAGCTACAGAGTCATTGGAATCCCGCACAAGATGACGGCAATTTCCACGTTCATAAAGCGTTTTGTTTGTGGTGAGGGCGTTTTAACGTACAGTAAAGATCCTAGAAGATGGCAACAATGAGCCTTGGAGACCGAGAACACACAGACGACGACGACGACGACTCCAGTCTGCCAATAGGAGGCGCAATATGCCGGTGGACACTAAACAGGGTCTGCGAAAGCTACAGGTATTTATGGCTCCATGCTCTCGGCGGAAAAAGGCAGCTGAGGCGTGAGGATTCTGTAAGTGAACTGGACCGTCATGCATATACAGGAAATAGGAATCTACAGATGGTCGTAGGACACAATAGCTAACGCCCTCCTTTGGGGAGTTGTTTTGGAAAATTATTTACAAGTGGGAGAGTGCTCCAGGAGAATTGACACTTGTCATTGGATGATTGTGTGCACCCATGGTCTTCGGTTAGTAATCAAAACATTCTGACCCCGGTTTGGAACCTGTCACCGCTTAAATTTTGATTAATAATGAACATTGGCCATCTACAGAAGGTGTTCGAAGTGATGACGATTGGTATTAATGCAGTGCTCCAATCTTCTTATCATGGATTAACTGGTATTTCTTATCACTTCGGCACTCGTCGAGGCACATGCTCTGACAATTCTCTCTCGGATATCTTCAGGTGTAGTTGGAACGTCTTTATAAACAATGTCTTTTACGAATCCCCACCAGAAGAAATCCAGAGGCGTCAAGTCTGGTGAAAGAGCCGGCAACCACACACCTCCTCCGCGTCCAATCCAACTATCTGTGAATTGCCTCTGAAACTCATTTCTAGCCATCAGCGAAAAATGTACCGGACAACCATCGTGTTGATAGCACATTCTGTTCTTTGTTCCAAAAGGTGTTTCGTTCAATAACAGACCTAATGTTTCTTGCAGGAATGTGGTGTATTTCCCACCACTAAGATTTCCTTCGATGAAATAGGAGCCTATAATTCTACAGAATCCCGCACCACACATTCACCGAACACGGTGTTTGGTGTGCAACTTCCCGCAGCCAACATCTTACCCAAAAATGCATGTTACGCAAATTAACATTTCCGTGATTCGTGAATGTAGCCTCGTCAGTACATAAAATCAAATTAATAAATGTGTCATCCCTCTGAATCTGAAGTTGAACCCATCGGCAGAATTCAATGCGACGCTTACAATCCGTACCAGTTAATTCTTGGTGGGGACTGATATGGTAAGGATGATATTTATGGCAATGCAGAACACGAACAACACTACTCTGCCTCATGCCAGATTCCCTTGCTGTCTCACACGAACTAACACAAGGATCTCGAACCACAGTGGCAAGTGTACCAATTTCCGTTTCCTCGTTAGTAGCTTTCCTTCGCCGGATATGTTTCCGATACGTTAAAGATCCAGTTGTTCTCAGTTTATCATACCCATATTTAAATGTACGACGTTAGATGGATACCCTGTATTCGCTGAATATTTACTATTTGCATGGTATACGAGATAGAATTGTCAGAGCACGTGCTTCTATAAGTGCTGAAATGGTAAGGAATACGACTCAATCCATGATAAGAAGATTGCAGCATTGCGTTGATACCAAAGGTCATCACTTCGAACACCTTCTGTGAATGCGCGTTCATGCCACCTTTTTGACCTTTGTTGACCTTCAAAGGCCTTACTGTCACACATCATTGGATTCGTCTCGATAGCCGCTATCAGAAATAAGTACCAATCTACAGCATCCTATTAAAAAATACAATGTCGACCTTCATATCTCTGACGCGACCCCACTTAGCAACAAAAAAACCAACTTCATATTATGGCCCCCCGTTGTCTCATGCAACTTTCGTCCCACAAACTTTTCAGCTCCTATTCGTAGTTATTCTAGGTGGCGATAGTTAGTGCCTCACCCTGTATAGAGGAATGTCGGATGTTATGGAATACCATTTCCTTTTGTAGTTGTAACTCCATGCTGAACTTAATGTTAGCTGTAAGACGCACTGTATCATAACTTCAACTGTTTTGTAATAAGTAACTGTATTTTACTTACTAAAATTTAAAAACATACCACAGAAATTTTTTTAAAATGTTGCACTGTGGGAGAAAAACGTAGTTAATGTACACAAAAACAGTTCTGAGACTGCTTTTAATTTAACTCTTAAAGGACTTACTTTTCATTAACAGAAAAAGTAATTTGATCCGACAATAAAACTGTCTTGTTTATTAAATTAAAAACAAAGTTCGGGAACAATTATTTGTTTGTATAGTACACATGATTCGTTTTACAGTCGTCTATTTACAGAACTCACACATGTAATCTTCGTTATCAGCACCTGCACATTTTACCCGGTATTCAATACTGCCCGGCGCACATCTCGGACTTCACAACATAAAATCTGAATCAATCAATGAAGCAATGCATAAGGATCTACTACTCTTTTACCTAATAAATTGTATAGTTTCAATCATTAGGGTATGTTTTCTATAATTATTGCATATTTGTGAAAAGTTATCTGCAAGAATTTTGTCAAATTACAAAAACAGTTTTTCCGCTCCCTGACTCACACGATGTTTGGAGACGAACTGGAGTCGTTAGAGACAATCAAGGGAACATTTTCAAGTAGTTCAGGCGTCTCCAGCTTGCATGCACCATTTGGTGGATGAGAAAGCATGGCATTCCACGTTGCCCGACCATCCCGTCATACTCGAAGTTCATATAAATATAGTTATCACTAGGGTACAACAGGGCAAAGAGAACTAATAGTTAAGACTGTATATACTGTAAAACTGATTTTGAGACTTGGCGCGCTCAGGTATACGCCCGGGTCATACAGGAGGAAATTCGGCCGCTGTACGTCTCATAAGCAGCAAGCAGCAGCTATGAGCCTTGAGCCGGGCTCGTAAAGGGTGGAATGCGATCTTAAGTGTATTTGAGGGGTGGGCCTTAAGAGCACCTTTCTTGTCGCATTGTGACGCTCATGGGTTTACAGTGGGCAAAGAGGAAAACCCTGAGTACAGTTTATGACACTGTACAATATTTATGAGTTATCGCAAAATTCTGATGTGGAGAGACCTGGGCCGTTGTCGTCGCCGACCGAGTTATCTACAAGAATAAGACAACGACACCAGCATTATTAGACTGTGAGACTGACGTCTAGAATAATCAAGAATTGCAATTGTAAATTCCTGTGACTTTTTACAAAGCAGTAATCTACCTAGAATATAGTGTTTTATACCAATCCAGATTGCATGTGGTAGACGATATTATTGATCATTATTACGTAGGAAAGGTTCCTGATTCCAGGCTTCCTATTAGAATATGTAGCAGAATATATTAGAATTACATCAAATTTTGGTTCTTTCAAAAAATCATGAGAAAATCTGTGTTATGTAACGGCTAGTTGGCACAGTTACAGGCCTTCAGACTGGCACTCATTTATTTGGCAGTGATTAATTTATTTTATTTGAGAGCTTGCACTAATCAAATATTGAATGTAAATTGCTTGTATTTCTGTATAACTATCAGGCGTTGATCGCTTGGTGTGCAGTATTTCAGCGTTGTTTCAAAATCTGGCATTTCGTAATGAGTCTCAATGGTCTGACAGTTATAATTTTTTGAGATGGTTAATAGATGTAAAATGAAACTAGGGGAGGTGAATGTTTGTGTGCTACGACGTCTGCATGTTTTCATGTGCAAGTTCTTATCGGTGTTAAAGTAATCGCAGTACGTTTTATCGTATTAAGAATATTTTGTCGAAATCGTAAAGCAGAGTTATTTAGACACTTGAAATCCAATAATTACAGAGAAATTAGCATCAGGAGGCATGATACATAATTACGTAACGAGTTGTACAGGCCACTGCTGTAATCAATTGATTTTGCACTGACGTTTGTCCAGTTGGGCTGGCGCTCTAGCCAGTGTAAATGCATCAACGGAATAAATAAATCGCCTCGACAATAAGGAATAGTGAGACGTAAACGAATGTCGATGTGTGTGTTCCTACATCTGAAAAAGGATATCTATTCAAATCTCGCGCCACTCGCATTAGAGTGGAGCTAGTAGCGCCAGTAAGAAGATGCGGATCAGATTTTCTTCAAATACAATCTGTAACGGTCGTGTGTGTTAGTTACGTTTCAGGTTGGACGTGGTGAGTTTGTTAGTCAAAAATGCCTTTATGGTGACAAAGACGCCGTTACCATCACCCCACTGAGTTTAAAGAAAGCTGTGTAATAGGGCTACGAGAAATTATATGTCCTTCTGCGATACTGCAGAAAGACTTGGCAGGAATGTAGTCACTGTGCATGACTGCTGGCAGCGCAAGAAGACTGGTCTCCGTACGACCACTTGGCACGACCGAGAAGGAAGCCATTCCTGTTCAGCGTGTGGCTGTGGAGCATTGTGCTGCATCTGCAGCAACAGTTTGAGACAACTAACTGCTACAAATCGGTTAATTCAAGGACAGCTCCGAGCTACACTCTTGGAAATTGAAATAAGAACACCGTGAATTCATTGTCCCAGGAAGGGGAAACTTTATTGACACATTCCTGGGGTCTGATACATCACATGATCACACTGACAGAACCACAGGCACATAGACACAGGCAACAGAGCATGCACAATGTCGGCACTAGTACAGTGTATATCCACCTTTCGCAGCAATGCAGGCTGCTATTCTCCCATGGAGACGATCGTAGAAATGCTGGATGTAGTCCTGTGGAACGGCTTGCCATGCCATTTCCACCTGGCGCCTCAGTTGGACCAGCGTTCGTACTGGACGTGCACACCGCGTGAGACGACGCTTCATCCAGTCCCAAACATGCTCAATGGGGGACAGATCCGGAGATCTTGCTGGCCAGGGTAGTTGACTTACACCTTCTAGAGCACGTTGGGTGGCACGGGAGACATGCGGACGTGCATTGTCCTGTTGGAACAGCAAGTTCCCTTGCCGGTCTAGGAATGGTAGAACGATGGGTTCGATGACGGTTTGGATGTACCGTGCACTATTCAGTGTCCCCTCGACGATCACCAGTGGTGTACGGCCAGTGTAGGAGATCGCTCCCCACACCATGATGCCGGGTGTTGGCCCTGTGTGCCTCGGTCGTATGCAGTCCTGATTGTGGCGCTCACCTGCACGGCGCCAAACACGCATACGTCCATCATTGGCACCAAGGCACAAGCGACTCTCATCGCTGAAGACGACACGTCTCCATTCGTCCCTCCATTCACGCCTGTTGCGACACCACTGGAGGCGGGCTGCACGATGTTGGGGCGTGAGCGGAAGACGGCCTAACGGTGTGCGGGACCGTAGCCCAGCTTCATGGAGACGGTTGCGAATGGTCCTCGCCGATACCCCAGGAGCAACAGTGTCCCTAATTTGCTGGGAAGTGGCGGTGCGGTCCCCTACGGCACTGCGTAGGATCCTACGGTCTTGGCGTGCATCCGTGCGTCGCTGCGGTCCGGTACCAGGTCGACGGGCACGTGCACCTTCCGCCGACCACTGGCGACAACATCGATGTACTGTGGAGACCTCACGCCCCACGTGTTGAGCAATTCGGCGGTACGTCCACCCGGCCTCCCGCATGCCCACTATACGCCCTCGCTCAAAGTCCGTCAACTGCACATACGGTTCACGTCCACGCTGTCGCGGCATGCTACCAGTGTTAAAGACTGCGATGGAGCTCCGTATGCCACGGCAAACTGGCTGACACTGACGGCGGCGGTGCACAAATGCTGCGCAGCTAGCGCCATTCGACGGCCAACACCGCGGTTCCTGGTGTGTCCGCTGTGCCGTGCGTGTGATCATTGCTTGTACAGCCCTCTCGCAGTGTCCGGAGCAAGTATGGTGGGTCTGACACACCGGTGTCAATGTGTTCTTTTTTCCATTTCCAGGAGTGTAGAAGCCCCGTAGCGTCCATTTCACTGACTCCAAAACACCGCCATTTGTGACTTCAAGTGGCGTCAAGTGAGACCTCCTTGCGGGACAGGGTGCAAGTCTGTTGTGTTTCCTGATGAAAGGTGGTTCTGTCTCGGTGTGTTGATCAGAAGGAAGACCGTTGAGGGCCTGGAATCAACCTGACTGCGTGCTACACACTCTGGACCTACACCTGAGGTTATGGTTTAGGGTGCGATTTCGTATAACAGCAAGAGCACTCTCTTAATTATCTCACGCATTCTACCTTGAAATATTTTCGTCACTCTGGTTGTTCGACCTGTTGTGTTGCCATTCAAAAGCAGTATTCTAGGGGCTGTATTTCAACAGGATAACGCCCACCTACCGCTGTTGCAACCCAACATGCTCTGTAGAGTGGCGACATATTGCTTTGGCCTGCTCGATCACGCGATCAGTCCCCAATAGAGGACATACTGGACTTCATCGGTCGACAACTCCAGCATCATCCACAGACAACATTAATCGTCCCTGTACTGACACACCAAGTGCAAACAGGCATAGAAGTCCATCACTCAAACTGACTTGCAGCGACTGTAAAACATAATGCATGCACGTTATCAAGCTTGCATTCAACATTCTTTTGGTTACACCGGTTATTAATTTACCATCATTTCGCTTTTGCAGTGATAAAGCTTGCGCATAAATTAAGCCGTGACCTTGCAGTGTTAATCACTTTAATATGTGATCTAGGTAAATGTATTCCCGAAATTTCGTTACCGTATATTAATTATTTTTTTGTGCTGCGGTTTTTTCCATCAGTGCCTTTATTTCATCTATTTTTTCGTTAACCGTTCCATAGCAAAAATATTACAGTTCAGTGAGTTGTCATTGCAATTCTCGGCAGTGTGTTTGCATATGACTCCACACTTCAATTCAGCAGTGTTCGGAACCGACTGACATGCTTACGAAATCTGTCGCTACGTTATCAGAAGGTCAAGTGGTCAAACCGATGGGACTGCGTGAGACGTTACAGGCACAGATAGCCCAGAGTGTTACGTTACTTGCTTCGTGTGGTTTGTTTACTACCGCACTTGAGGAGGCAGCTTGGTTAGTGCTGTCAATCCACAGGTCTGCTGAAACTGGGAGTAAAGTCCTCCTATCGGCTGCACCTGTGTTAGCGATTAATGTTGCCCGGCTGTAACGTAGTCTCTCGTATCTTTCTCTTGTCGATAAGCGCCGGCCGCTGTGGCCGAGCGGATCTAGGCGCTTCTGTCCGGAACCACGCGGTCTCACGTTCGAATCCTGTCTCGACCATGGATGTGTGTGATGTCCTTAGAATAGTTAGGTTTAAGTAGTTCTAAGTCTAGGGGGCTGATGACCTCAGATGTTAAGTCCCATAGCGCTCAGAGCCATTTGAACCATGTTGTGCTCATGTCCTAGCCCACTTGTTCACTTGACACCATATTGGCGACTGAGCTAATTTTTATTGTAAACGGACGCAACATCACTATGTGGCTTGCATGTCTGTAGAGATAATGAAGCTCTGTTAATATTTGACAAGGTACTTTCTAATGCTTCAGTAACGTATACAGTCATCATCATCATCATCATCATCATCATCATTTAAGACTGATTATGCCTTTCAGCGTTCAGTCTGGAGAATAGCCCCCCTTATACAGTTCCTCCATGATCCCCTATTCAGTGCTAACATTGGTGCCTCTTCTGATGTTAAACCTATTACTTCAAAATCATTCTTAACCGAATCCAGGTACCTTCTCCTCGGTCTGCCCCGACTCCTCCTACCCTCTACTGCTGAATCCATGAGTCTCTTGGGTAACCTTGCTTCTCCCATGCGTGTAACATGACCCCACCATCTCAGCCTGTTCGCCCTGACTGCTACATCTATAGAGTTGATTCCCAGTTTTTCTTTTATTTCCTCATTGTGGACACCCTCCTGCCATTGTTCCCATCTACTAGTACCTGCAATCATCCTAGCTACTTTCACATCCGTAACCTCAACCTTGTTGATAAGGTAACCTGAATCCACCCAGCTTTCGCTCCCATACAACAAAGTTGGTCGAAAGATTGAACGGTGCACAGATAACTTAGTCTTGGTACTGACTTCCTTCTTGCAGAAGAGAGTAGATCGTAGCTGAGCGCTCACTGCATTAGCTTTGCTACACCTCGCTTCCAGTTCTTTCACTATGTTGCCATCCTGTGAGAATATGCATCCTAAGTACTTGAAACCGTCCACCTGTTCTAACTTTGTTCCTCCTATTTGGCACTCAATCCGTTTATATTTCTTTCCCACTGACATTACTTTCGTTTTGGAGATGCTAATCTTCATACCATAGTCCTTACATTTCTGATCTAGCTCTGAAATATTACTTTGCAAACTTTCAATCGAATCTGCCATCACATCTAAGTCATCCGCATATGCAAGACTGCTTATTTTGTGTTTACATATCTTAATCTCACCCAGCCAGTCTATTGTTTTCAACATATGATACGTATACAGTGTTTATATAAAATCGTATATGGACATGATATATGTATTAGACACTTTGATTTGGCATGTTTGTTCATTAAAATTTCAGATCCGATGATGACAGTACCTATCTGTCAAAACTGATAATAAATATACAGTTGTACAAGCCGTCTTAGCGTACGTGAATTTTTTAAGAATAATGCAACAATTCAGAGCGCCCCCAACAGTTGACACAACGTTAAATATTTATAACTTGTAACACCATGATTAATACTATAAATATTTTGTACTGATTAATTCTGTTCAATGTCAAGTACGTATTTTTCAGTGTGTAGTATCTTTGCCCTATTGCAATGAAGTGGAAATTTGTGTGAATCGTTTTCTCTTTACAATATAAATTCTTTCTATTAATTGGAGGAAAATGTTTTATAAATATGTGGCCTTTATGTTGACATGGTAATTAACACTGCTGGCCACCGTAAATGCAACACCCTGAAGGAAGCATCCGAATCAAGTGAAATTTACACCATGAGTTTGCAGCGGTGAGATATGCAACTGATTAGAATATCAGCGCAGACGCACATCACGCGCGCCTGTGGCGCCACCTCATAGCGCCATTTAAGGCTTGGCGATTTCGACGAGTGTACGTTCGGCACGTGTGTTTACCTTGTGGTTGTTTCACAAGACGATCAGTTATGCCTCGTAGAAAACAGCGAACTTCTTTTGATCTAGTATCCAAGTTCGACAGAGGAAGGATAGTGGCTTACCGAGATTGTGGATTATCATACAGAGAAATCGCTAGTCGTGTTGGACGAAACCAAACAACTGTAATGCGGATATGTGACCGATGGATGCAGGAGGGTACGACGGACCGACGTGGTCGATCGCATTCACCTCCGTGCACCACTGCACCTGCTGATAGGCAAATTGTTCGCATGGCAGTGACGGATCGCTCAGTGACATCCCGAACCGTAGCACAGCACATTGCGTCTGTAACGTATCATCCAGTGTCTGCGCGTACCATTCGACGCCGTTTACAGCAGAGTGGTCTGTCCGCAAGACGTCCATTGCTTCGTCTACCATTGACGCAGAACCACAGACGTCTCCGTCGCCAATGGTGTGATGACAGACGGATGTGGACGGCAAAATGGAATGACGTTGTCCTTACTGACGGGGCACGCTTCTGTCTGCAGCACCACGATGGTCGGATTCGAGTGTGGAGACACCGTGGAGAGAGGATGCTGGACAGCTGCATTATGCACCGCCACACTGGTCTTGCACCGGGCATTATGGTATGGGGCGGTATTGGATATTACTCTCGCACGCCTCTAGTACGCATTGCCGGTACTTTAAATAGCCGGCGCTACATATCCGAGGTGATGGAGCCAGTTGTCCTTCCTTACCTTCAGGGCTCGTCCACAGACATATTTCAACAGGATAATGCGCGACCACACGTGGCACGCATTGTCCAAAGGTTCTTCGTCAATAACCAGATTGAATTGCTTCCCTGGCCGGCTCGCTCTCCGGATCTTTCGCCGATAGAAAACATGTGGTCCATGGTTGCTCAACGAGTGACCCGGATTACATCCCCAGCTGCCACACCAGATGATCTTTTGCAACGTGTGGAAGCTGCTTGGGCTGCTGTACCCCAGGAACACATCCAACGTCTGTTTGACTCAATGCCGAGACGTGTGGCAGCGGTGATCTCCAACAATGGCGGCTACTCTGGCTACTGATTCTGGCAGGAACCACATGTCACAGACGTCTGTAAACGTAATCATTTGATACTTGGTCAATATGTTATCTACAAAATAAATTTTGTTGTGCTACCTCTTGTCTTTCTTGGTGTTGCATTTAAAGTGGCCAGCAGTGTATTTAAACATTAAGATCTTTTAAAAGATGTTTATTTTCAACTATTTACGAGCTGGTTCATACCTAGGGACATGCGTTGTAAAAAAGGAAACCAACAGTACTTCCCATTTGTAAAGGGATTGAGCTGGCGAGGGCCGAAATGTGGTTGGCGCGGGCTTAAAGGTGGACGTGGCGCTCGGTCTGGGCGCCAAGTGAGAGAGCGCCGACAGTCGGCAGCTAGCTGCTGGACTGTCTGGCCTGAACAGCAACTGAGTGAACAGTGCAAGTGCCGAGGGTAGCATCCAGTACCTGGATTAATTGGAAAGATCTCGGATGTGTGTACGGCTCTAAAATGGTGCTCTATTATCGGAAAAGCCTCTAAAGGTGGTAATTTCGTCGCTAAGAAGAAAGTAAAAGAGCAAATTACATCCAGAGGAGAGACCAGGTAGCCACCATGTACTCGCTACTAATATTGCGCCATCACTTCAGCAAAACATAAGAGGTCACATTTATTTCAAAGTATGAACCAATACACTGAAGTGTTCTTGAATTTGCAATAATAAGGCAAATTATGTTATACTGTGTGTCTGACCCTTGCAGGTTCCTCTCATCATACCTCTTAGGATCCATTCCACATAATTACTAACATCCGAGTATCCTGTATGTGAAAAACGATTGAAAGCAAGCGATTGTTGGTGTTGCTTAGTTCTGAATGCAACAAGAAATACTGTGGGTTTCATTGGAATCAAGGGAGGTAGGTAGTATTGTGTTTATGAAAACCTCCATAGTGTTTCATTTGTTTTAATTCAAAGTATTAGTGCTTCACAGATTAACTGCATTTAATTCTGTCAGTGAAAATTACTGGTTGTGCTAATGGCAAAAGGAAGCACGTTATTTTGAGGTTAGTTAGAGTAAAATGCATTTAAAGCCATACTTAAGTACCTGTATAAGAGATCACCGGCATTAAGTGTTTTAAAAGTCCTACAAGGTGAGTGAAATTTGTGAAAGAGTAATACCTAAATTTGCATCTTACAAATCGTTTCAGAAAAGTGTGTTTAGTTTGCTTTAGTGTAATGGTCAGTTGAGAATCCCCATTTTAGTTTTGCTTCATATGAAGAAACATTCTTGAACAATGAATTTACTAATTGCATTATGAAGTAATTCTAGAGCTTTGTGTAGTAAAAATTGGAAAGACAGTTTGAGGGCCCCCACCTAAGTCTTTGCATATGAAAGATAAAGTTAGTGTAATTGTTTTTATTCATAAAAATAGAAATAAGATTGCTTCAAAGAGTGCAAAAATCCTATTGCAAGTGACTTATAATTATCTTTGTACTACATGAAAAGTTAACTATTGAAACAGGACTATGTTCATGTCCAATTTTGGTTTAGTAGTGTCTTTCACAACATTCGATGATGAGATAAATATAAGAAAGTAAATCCCATTGAGAAGAAATATACTGTTAACTGTTTCTGCGAGAACTTGCATACGTTATATATAACTGCTGGTATTCACTGTATTAATTTGATTATAGTGGAGTTTCATAGCACTTCCCTGGGAAAAAAGTAATGGTAGCTTTCCTTTACCAAAATTCAATACAGATTCTTTAAAAGTAATGTTTCATGTTACTATGCCTAACTAGGCTGGCGACCGTATTTTATTTCATTTGAGTAAACTTGATTACTTAAGAAATTTTCCAAATTTCAATCTTTAGCTTTCTGGTATCTACTGTTATGTTAAATTCAGGTTCGATAATCCAAATCCATTTGGTAACTCACAGTCAGTTTACTTCAGTCCTCCCAGAGGATGACATTTAGTGCAACGTAATACCATTTTTGGTAATACACGTTGTGCCAGTATAACAAACGGCGCGGTATAGTGTTGTATTTGGCATTTCCCGCTAGAGTACTATCTGTTGGGCAGTAAGTGTTACAAACTATCTCGTTCTAATGGTGCTTCGGTAGATCTGCATGCTGCCCAATCAGCGGAGCGCTTTTCACACACGTTGTGCAGTACGTCCTGTGTGTACGTTAGAAGGGCGATAGGCTTGTGGGGACCTGCGTTGAGACCCCTAGTGTGTCGGGATGGCGAAACGTGGACTGCGGTGGAGCGGGTTGCTCGGCGCGCTGGACACTAATGATACAACATTAGCGGAACAAGAATTTACTACATTAAAGTTCACAGTCGTATATTCTTCTTTGTGTCGACCCACCGGCCGACGGCAGTGCAGGGCACAGCCTCGGGACTTGCTCACGCTGTAAACAATCCCTGGACGACGTCGCCCTGTGACGTCTGGCCCGTGTAACCACGGTGTCGTGCGGGTTGTAGGGAGCGTTGGCGATCGGCGTAGTCCTTATAAAAGGCCTTGCTTCCCAGGACGGAATCAGCGCTTTTTCGTGGGTTGGAACATAAATAGTGGCAACTATTCATTCACAACCGATACGAAAGTATTACATGTTTGCATCTGTTAGTATCCTTCAAAGTAGTCCCCAGCGTTGTGTAGAACCCGTTGCCAGCGATGTGGAAGGCATAGTATACCGTTAGCAGAGCCTGTTCTGTTGATGGTGTAATAGCGCGGTCTACTGGCTGTCGAATCTCTGGAACAGTTCTGAAGTGAAAGCCACGAAGTGGTTCCTTCATCTTCGGAATCAAATCAAACTCACAAGGACTTAAATCTCAGAAGTATAGTGGATGGTACAGCAATTCCCAGTCCCATCGACCGAACAGAGCACGAACAGTTTGCGCTATATGCGTTCAAAAATGTTCAAATGTGTGTGAAATCTTATAGGACTTGACTGCTAAGGTCATCAGTCCTTAAGCTTACACACTACTTAACCTGAATTATCCTAAGGACAAACACACACACCCATGCCCGAGGGAGGACTCGAACCTCCGCCGGAACCAGCCGCACAGTCCATGACTGCAGCACCTTAAACCGCTCGGCTAATCCCGCGCGGCGCTATATGCGTCCGAGCACTGTCGTGCAAAATGGTGGATGGGTTGCGCAGAAGGTGTCGCCGCTTCTTTCGCAGAGCTGGTCGCAGTTGATGCTCCTAAAACGAACAGTAATGCGACTTAAATTCTTGTGACTTTGATTTGATTCCGAAGATGGAGCCACTTCGTGACATTCGCTTCAGAGCTGCTCCAGAGATTCGACAGGCAGTAGACCGCTCCACTCGCACCATCAACAGAACAGGCTCTGCTAACGGTATACTAAGGCTTCCACATCGCTGGCAACGGGTTCTGGTGACTACTTTGAAGGACACTAACAGGTGTAAACATGTATCTCTTTTGTATCGGTTTTGAATAAATAGTTGCCACTATTTAAGTTCCAACCCTCTTATCAGAGCACTCCCATAAATATTGGAACGGTATGATCGGGTAACCTGTCAGCATCTCGACCTGGTGAGGAGGTGATTCCTTCCGCCTAGGAAAGCCAGGAATGTCAACGACTGCTTACAGGTAGTAGTTGTAGTTGGGGGCAACAACGGTTAGCGTTCCTCCCGTAAACTGCAACAGGGGGACGGTGCACAAGACATCATCGGTTTGGGGCAACAAGCAGAACGTAGAAGTCTCCAGGCCTATTCATCAGTGGTCGCGAGGCTGGCGGCTCACAGCGACCGAGAACGGTGGATTCCACAGAAGTCTCAAACGCGGGATTCATTTTGGCGAATGGCAGAAACGCATCACATCGTAGCTCGTGTATTGCAATGTATAGATGACACCAAAGCTTAGAAGTATCAATATTTAATGATGCTTGTCTAAGGCAATGACGTTATGTCTGGTCGGCGGTGACCGAATGTGACCCACTTTTCCGGGCTCGTACATGATCTCCAACAACGAGATGACGCAAAACTTTTTTTGATGTGTGTAGATGAGTTTCAACAAAAGTTTTACATCACCTCGGTTCCGAGAGTTCCGGAACCTGTTCAGAAAATTGGAAAAGGGATCAACATAAACATCATTTCCGCCCTTTTTATTCCTCAGGAAAACCGGACAATGGATGTTGTACCACCATACAGCGACACCTTCAGAGGTGGTGGCCCAGATTCCTTTCCACCCCGGTAGCTCTAATACCGAGTAGCACGTCCTCTTACACTGATGCATGCCTGTATTCGTCGTGCCATACTATCCAAAAGTTCATCAAGGCACTGTTGGTCCAGATTGTGCCACTCCTCAAAGGCCAATGGGCCAAGATCCCTCAGAGTGGTTGGTGGATCACGTCGCCCATAAACAGCCCTTTTCAATCAAACCCAGGCATGTTCGATAGCGTTCATGACTACAGAACATGCTGGCCACCTTAGTCGAGCGATGTCGTTATCCTGAAGTCATCCACAAGACGTGCACGATGTGGATGACCACTAGCGGAACCTACCCCGTGATTGATAATACACGATTTACTCTACTTCATTTACTTGTTTGTATATCTCCGTTGTCAGAGAATCTTTTTAGAGTTACAGTTCTCATGATTTATAATTATAAAGTATTTCAGGTCAATCTGAGTACGTCGGCCCCACATAATGTCACCCCAAAACATGAGGGAACCTCCACCACGCTGCACTCGCTGGAGAGTGTGTTTAAGGCGTTCAGGCTGACCGGGTCGCCTCCAAACACATTTCCCACGATTGTCTGGTTGAATGCATTTGCGACTCTCATCGGTGAAGTCAACGTGATGCCAATCCTGAGCGGCCCATTCAGCATGTTGCTGGGCCCATCTGTACCGCACTGCATGGTTTAGTGGCTACGAAGGTGGACCTCGCCATAGACGTCCGAAGTGAGGTTGTGCATCATGAAGCCTATTGCGAAGCATTTGAGTCGTAACAAGACGCCCTGTGGATGCACGAAAATCATTATTCAACATGGTGGCGTTGCTGTCAGAGTTCCTCCGAGCCATAATCCGTAGGAAGCGATCATCTACTGCAGTAGTAGCCCTTGGGCGGCCTGATCAAGGCATGGCATCGACAGTTCCTGCCTCTCTGTATCTCCTCCATATCAGAACAACCAAGTATCCGTGGTCTAGGGGAAAAAAACTGAGTTAATCGATCAACAACGAACTTAAACAGATGTCTTACGACGTCCGCCCCGAGCAGATGCAACGAACAAAAGCGAACAAAATGAGATTTTAAAAAAAAGAGTGAAGTTTACTATCTGCCGGCACGGTAGGTGAGCGTGTTCGGTCAGAGGGTTACGTGCCCTCTGTAACAAAAAAACTGAGTTAATCGATCAACAACGAACTTCACTGGACGTCTTACGACGTCCGCCCCGAGCAGATGAAACGAACAATAGCGAACAAAATGAGATTAAAAAAAAAGGGGTAGCGTCTTTGATTCATAATCAAAACTTCTTCGGTCCCGGGTTCGATCCCCGCCACTGCCTAAATTTTGATAAATAATCAGCATTGGCTGCTGAAGACTTCCGGCATAAGAAGTCTGCCTCATTCTGCCAACGGCCTTGTCAAAGAGGGCGCAGGAGCGGATAGAGGTTCAGGGCACTCTCTTGTCCTAGGAGTGGGAAATAGCCCCTAAAGGCGGAAGAATCAGCAATGATCAACGACATGAGGATGCAGAAGGCAATGGAAACCACTGCATTAAAGACACGTAACGTGTATCCACAGGACATGTGGCCTGTATTTGAAGAAGTGTAAGGCGTACCCACGAGAAGATATAGACTCAGATCACAATATAGTAGTGATGAAGAGTAGGCTGAAGTACAAGACATTAGTCAGGAAGAATCAATACGCAAAGAAGTGGGATACGGAAGTACTAAGGAATGACGAGATACGTTTGAAGTTCTCTAACGCTATAGATACAGCAATAAGGAATAGCGCAGTAGGCAGTACAGTTGAAGAGGAATGGACATCTCTAAAAAGGGCCATCACAGAAGTGGGGAAGGAAAACATGGGTACAAAGAAGGTAGCTGCGAAGAAACCATGGGTAACAGAAGAAATACTTCAGTTGATTGATGAAAGGAGGAAGTACAAACATGTTCCTGGAAAATCAGGAATACAGAAATACAAGTCGCTGAGAAATGAAATAAATAGGAAGTGTAGGGAAGCTAAGACGAAATGGCTGTATGAAAAATGTGAAGCCATCGAAAAAGATATGATTGTCGGAAGGACAGATTCAGCATACAGGAAAGTCAAAACAACCTTTGGTGACATTAAAAGCAACGGTGGTAACATTAAGAGTGTAACGGGAATTCCACTGTTAAATGCAGAGGAGAGAGCAGATAGGTGGAAAGAATACATTGAAAGCCTCTATGAGGGTGAAGATTTGTCTGATATGATAGAAGAAGAAACAGGAGTCGATTTAGAAGAGATAGGGGATCCAGTATTGGAATTTAAAAGAGCTTTGGAGGACTTGCGGTCAAACAAGGCAGAAGGGATAGATAACATTCCATTAGAATTTCTAAAATCATTGGGGGAAGTGGCAACAAATCGACTATTCACGTTGGTGTGTAGAATACATGCGTCTGTCGATATACCATCTGACTTTCGGAAAAGCATCATCCACACAATTCCGAAGACGGCAAGAGCTGACAAGTGCGTGAATTATCGCACAAGCAGCTTAACAGCTCATGCATCGAAGCTGCTTACAAGAATAATATACAGAAGAATGGAAAAGAAAATTGAGAATGCGCTAGGTGACGATCAGTTTGGCTTTAGGAAAAGTAAAGGGACGAGAGAGGCAATTCTGACATTACGGCTAATAATGGAAGCAAGGCTAAAGAAAAATCAAGACACATTCATAGGATTTGTCGACCTGGAAAAAGCGTTCGACAATATAAAAAGGTGCAAGCTGTTCGAGATTCTGAAAAAGTAGGGGTAAGCTATAGGGAGAGACGGGTCATATACAATATATAAAACAACCAAAACGATCAAGAACGAAGTGCTCGTATTAAGAAGGGTATAAGACAAGGCTGTAGCCTTTCGCCCCTACTCTTCAATCTGTACATCGAGGAGGCAATGATGGATATAAAAGAAAGGTTCAGGAGTGGAATTAAAATACAAGGTGAAAGGATATCAATGATACGATTCGCTGATGACATTGCTATCCTGAGTGAAAGTGAAGAAGAATTAAATGATCTGCTGAACGGAATGAACAGTCTAATGAGTACACAGTATGGTTTGAGAGTAAATCGGAGAAAGACGAAGGTAATGAGATGTGGTAGAAATGAGAAAATCGAGAAACTTAACATCAGGATTGATGGTCACGAAGTCAATGAAGTTAAGGAATTCTGCTACCTCGGCAGTAAAATAACCAATGACGGACGGAGCACAGAGGACATCAAATGCAGACTCGCTATGGCAAAAAAGGCATTTCTGGCCAAGAGAAGTCTACTAATATCAAATACCGGCCTTAATTTGAGGAAGAAAATTCTGAGGATGTACGTCTGGAGTACAGCATTGTATGGTAGTGAAACATGGACAGTGGGAAAACCGGAACAGAAGAGAATCGAAGCATTTGAGATGTGGTGCTATAGACGAATGTTGAAAATTAGGTGGACTGATAAGGTAAGGAATGAGGAGGTTCTACGCAGAATCGGAGAGGAAAGGAATATGTGGAAAACACTGATAAGGAGAAGGGACAGGATGATAGGACATCTGCTAAGACATGAGGGAATGACTTCCATGGTACTACAGGGAGCTGTAGAGGGCAAAAACTGTAGAGGAAGACAGAGATTGGAATACGTCAAGCAAATAATTGAGGACGTAGGTTGCAAGTGCTATTCTGAGACGAAGAGGTTAGCACAGGAAAGGAATTCGTGGCGGGCCGCATCAAACCAGTCAATAGACTGATGACAAAAAAAAAAAAAATTCCGAACAACATCACTTTGGTTCACTCCGAGACGCCTGGACACTTTCCTTGTTGAGAACCCTTCCTGGCACCAAGTAACAATGCGGACGCGATCGAACCGCGGTATTGACCGTATAGGCATGGTTCAACTACAGACAACACGAGCCGTGTACCTCCCTCCTGGTGGAATGACTGGAACTGATCGGCTGTCGGACTCCCCTCCGTCAAATAGGCGCTGCTTATGCATGGTTCTTTACATCTTTGGGCGGTTTTAGTGACATCTCTGAACAGTCAAAGGGCCTGTGTGTTTGACAATATCCACAGTCAACGTATATCGGCAGGAATTCTGGGAACCGGGGTGATGCAAGACATTTTTTGGTGTGTCTATTTCGCAAGAGGGGCATCCAGGGTTTCAGCTTGATGCCTACCCACCATATCAGCGCGCTGATAGGTGTTCTTGTGAAACTTTTACTCTCACTTACGAAATGAAACTGTGCTATTAGAATGAAATGATGTCCTCTCCTCGCTGCGGTTGCTGAGTTTACGATACAAGCTTCTCACTCACTTGTTGTGAGACAATGTCTTCCATATTTCTTATAATTTTCACAATTGCTGTGTTTGGCCTCTGTGTCGTTTTGATTGCGACACAGGGCAGTAGTCTGTCTTCGTATCCGATCCTGCATGCTCTCTGGTTAACGTTTGCTGGGCGGAAGTTTTTAAATTTTTTGTTTCTTTTTATCCTTCATTTTCGTAAACGATAAAGATAGGTAGCGTACAGGTGTCTGTCCGTTCATATAGATTTCCTGTGTAGTCTGTGACCTAGAGAGAGGTCAGACTTTGTGAAAAGTTCCCCATCGAGGAAAGACAGTGTGCTACTCAATTCAGTTGGCTTCATGAACCACTGTTGCTTAGTGGATGTTAGTTAGTTTCTCGTCATCGTTTAACAAGAATACTGAGAGTCAAAAGCAACATTTGCGGCGACACAATATAGACTGGAGCCCTGCTTCTTCGAATTCCTCCATAAAGGTATGTACATCATATGGAGATAGACCGGACATCCCACAGCTACACCCTCCAAGTATTTGGGTAACTTCGCCGTCCATGTGAAGTACATGGTCATGATGCACAATCGCAAGGCCGTCAATACCTACCATGAAATAAAAAATGTTGTCTTGAAGACGTTCTTGAGGAACTCGTCCTAGGTGTGGACAAGTCGAGACATAGTGGCCTCTGTGGTGGGTGGCACAGCAGCTCATCTTTGGGTTTGTCATGAAGGCATTCAGCTCTCCCACCTGGAAGTTGGGGGTTTGATGAATTGGCGGGCAACCACAGGAATCCGTCGGAGGTGAAGGTGGCTACTGCTAGACAGTCGGCGTTCAAGAGAGTTCTTTCTTGTTCATTAGCTAGATGAGATACCAGTACGCGCCCTTATCCAGTGGCGCAGTTGATCTTCTACTCAAATACCTTCGTATCGTTATTGCGGCGTCTGATACCCCTGAAAGCTATCCACGCTTCCAGGAGCCAGCATGATGATAAGGTGCACCAGCGACGGACAACTGGTGTTAGCCCTGCATTACTCCAGGCTCTAGCGACTGTGCTTGCCACAGCAGATTGTGTGTATACGAAGACTACGGCGTGGAGGCTGGAGGCAAGTCACGGTGACCCAAAATCCGGGCGTCGGCATACAAGATGCAGACTGATGTTGACGGTTGTCGTCCAGCGCTTGCTGGAGGCTCCAGCAGCCCGACGGCTCCTTTGTAACGGTCGCTGTTATAACACGTCTTCTGGATAGGTCGGGGCACATAAATAACGTTCTGGTGACCGTTTCTTTGGTTTTCTAGCGGCGAATGGATGCAACGCCAGTTGGCGCAATGTTGCGTTCAACGAGTTGTTGCGAGCTCATTGCCACGTGTCGACGTAGCATGTGAGGCGTTTAGCATGTCGGTTTTGGCGTCAGCCTTCAGCATTTGGGTTGAGAACTGGACCACCGTGTCCCGAATTCCGTTGCCAACGCAGTATTCTGTCCATAGTGCAACACTAAGAACCAGGCGAAATTGCGTATGTAACTTGACACCAACACAAGAGTAAAGATGAAATCCTGACTGAAGCCAATTGCCGGCAGCGGTGGCCGAGCGGTTCTAGGCGCTTCAGTCCCGAATCGCACTGCTGCTACGGTCGCAGTTTCGAATCCTGCCTCGGGCATGGATGTGTGTGATGTCCTTAGGTTAGTTAGGTTTAAGTTGATCTACGTCTAAGGGACTGATGGCCTCAGATGTTAAGTCCCATAGTGCTTAGAGCCAACTGAAGCCAATTGCAAAAAGAGGCCAAAAGGATTTTGAGGTGGCGGCCTGTTTCAGGCTTTTCACTTCACAGTGAATTTGCCTAAGAGACTCTCTTGCTTAATTACTTTCCGATTCAATTTTTACTTGTCAAATTTTCACCGGTAATACACGGTGCTTACACGAGTGGTTAGGGATAACTTGGAGCAACTAGGGTTACCAACCTCTTCATACCTAACCTGACATTTCATTATTGTAGCAGTTTATTACCATCAAACACATGTGGTCTCGACCAGGGATGCTCCTTTTTACTCGACTGAAACAAGGAGGAAGTTTCACACTCACTGGAATAACCACCGGTCACTCCCGAGGCATTTCCGGCGCTGGCAGACCGCGTGGACAATCGGGTGATCCTTTCTGGATTATCCTCCTGGTGGCTCGGCCTCCGTAGACAATGAACGGTGGAATGGAAGACTAGTGTCCTCGATAGCACAACAGGAAGCCACTGGTGGAAGGGATGAACGCTTGCTAGTAACCTTTCGGTGCAGTCCTCAGCTGCCCACTTGTCGTTATACTGCTGTTCGTGGTTTCCAGACTTGTTTCCTCAAGTAAAATAAATAGCCACCCATGCATCTGCAAATTTCCAAGCTTTGCACTTCACGTGGGAATTCTGTGTGAAGTCAAGCGTAGTTTCCGGAATTTCCGACAAGAATCTGTACGTGAGAAAGGGGTGGAACTCCATTTGCCGGCCGAGGTGGCCGAGCGGTTCTAGGCGCTGCAGTCTAGAACCGCGCCACCGCTACGGTCGCAGGTTCGAATCCTGCCTCGGACATGGATGTGTGTGATGTCCTTAGGTTAGTCAGGTTTAAGTAGATATACGTCTAAGGGACTGATGGCCTCAGATGTTAAGCTGTAAGTAGATCTACGTCTAAGGGACTGATGGCCTCAGATGTTAAGCTTTAAGTAGATCTACGTCTAAGGGACTGACGGCCTCAGATGTTAAGCTTTAAGTAGATCTACATCTTAGGGACTCATGGCCTCAGATGTTAAGTCCCATAGTGCTTAGAGCCAACTGAAGCCAATTGCAAAAAGAGGCCAAAAGGTTTTTCAGGTGGCGGCCTGTTTCAGGCTTTTCTCTTCACAGTGAATTTTCCTAAGAGACTCTATTGCTTAATTACTTTCCGATTCAATTTTTACTTGTCAAATTTTCACCGGTAATGCACGGTGATTACATGAGTGGTTAGGGATAACTTGGAGCAACTAGGGTTACCAACCTCTTCATACCTAACCTGACATTTCATTATTGTAGCAGTTTATTACCATCAAACACATGTGGTCTCGACCAGGGATGCTCCTTTTTACTCGACTGAAACAAGGAGGAAGTTTCACACTCACTGGAATAACCACCGGTCACTCCCGAGGCATTTCCGGCGCTGGCAGACCGCATGGACAATCGGGCGAGCCTTTCTGGATTATCCTCCTGGTGGCTCGGCCTCCGTAGACAATGAACTGTGGAATGGAAGACTAGTGTCCTCGATATCAGAACAGGAAACCACTGGTGGAAGGGATGAACGCTTGCTAGTAAACTTTCGGTGCAGTCCTCAGCTGCCCACTTGTCGTTATACTGCTGTTTGTGGTTTCCAGTCTTGTTTCCTCAAGTAAAATAAATAGCCACCCTTGCATCTGCAAATTTCCAAACTTTGCCCCTTCACGTGGGAATTCTGTGTGAAGTCAAGCATAGTTTCCGGAATTTCCGACAAGAATCCGTACGTGAGAATGGGGTAGAACTCCATTTGCCGGCCGAGGTGGCCGAGCGGTTCTAGGCGCTACAGTCTAGAACCGAGCGACCGCTACGGTCGCAGGTTCGAATCCTGCCTCGGGCATGGATGTGTGTGATGTCCTTAGGTTAGTTAGGTTTAATTGGTTCCAAGTTCTTGGGGACTGGTGACCTCAGAAGTTAAGTCCCATAGTGCTCAGAGCCATTTTTTTGAACTCCATTTCTGTACACACGTATCACATTGGATTGGGTAGAAAGGAAGATTTCGCAAGGCGCCTTTCCGCGGTCTGAAGGAAGGCTACCATAACCTGGGAGAGGCATTCGGAGTCAGTATTTGGATTCGCATGCGTATTCTGATTCGAACTTCTACTCGGTGGTGCCAGTCTGCACCCTGAGCTCATGTGAGTTTTTATTGACTTTGACTCTCTGCCAAGTCTTCAGAGTTTCACGCCGAGTTTGTAATCAGGCGGATGGTCAGAGCCTCGATTCGCACTCTCATCACATCGGCTCCGCTCAGCAGCAGTTAGCAGCGGCCGCAGTTCTGCGCACCCCGACTTGTCGGCAACATCTCCACGACAGCCACACTAAGATCGCATTTGCACTGCACGCTACCGACTTCGAGGACCGCGATATGTTGAGGGAAGAACTTCCGGGTTCCTATTTATTTACTCTTCCTAACTTGATGTAAGCGCTTCACGCACTAGCATGGAAGTTTTTCTGCAATCTAATACCTCTTTCAAAGAAGACTTTTCTTCTTTCGTAACCACTCATCTTCGTTATCGAGTATACTTATCGTAGCTCACCCACCTAGTGATGTTTCTTTCTGACGTCTTCCTTTATTCTTTGATACGTCGTGTGTTCTATTCGAATTCATACACTTTTTGGGGAATTACATAATCTGCAACCACAACTGAAAATTGTGTCCTTTATGGGTCTGGGCACTATCTCAGTCGTAGCTGTCCATTATCATGCTGGTGGCAACCCTAACAACCATTCATTTTATTATCGTTGTATTATTTCAATTACTTAAATTCATTCTCAAATTTATCAGTAAACACTTCCGGGCTAAGTTGCCGTGGTCGATCTGTAGAACTTCTTCTCCCTGACGTTTCGTTCTCAACTACGGAGAACATCTTCCGAGGTGAGTCGACGACTGGTTGCTAGGAGATCACGAAATAAAATTTGGTGAAACAAGCGTGCTAGCGAGGACGTCGCACTATTATACATTATGTATAGAGAGGCAATTGAAATCCACAAACATCAATACAATTTTAATCGTAAAGAAGAAGGATTAAAATTGGATAAGATATGGCGGTCGACGATGCATCAATCACGTGACAATCGATTGCCTGCAATCGAGAGAACAAACGATAGCCAGAGATAGCTGCACATCGACGCCACGTGACGTGTGGTGGCGCCCCCTACGATCTCTATATAAGCGGCGGCCCCAGCTCCTAGCAACCAGTCGTCGACTCACCTCGGAAGATGTTCTCCGTAGTTGAGAACGAAACGTCAGGGAGAAGAAGTTCTACAGATCGACCACAGCAACTTAGCCCGGAAGTGTGTACTGATAAAGACGCCGGCCGTGAAAGCCTACATGGAATGATTCATTCTCAAATTGTTTTATACCTTCGACGTCTATGTGTCATTTGTAATTATTACACACTGTTTTGATAAATTTCATTTTACCAGTTAAAGTCATTCATTCAGCAACCACTAAATTATTCAATTGAAATGCTCAGGTTTCCCAGCCAGAAACAATAGGCGAGGCCCTTGGCTAGCTGAAGAACTTTTCCCGATGTGCGTGGCAGGTGATTTTACAAGTAGCCTATAAGTTGCATGGGGTTAACCTATCATTTTATATGATCTGCAGTGGTAGCTTCAGCATCAGCCCACTGTGCATACCCACGGCGAGGCCCTTGGCTAGCTGAAGTACTTTTCCCGATGTGCGTGGCAGCTGATTTTACAAGTAGCCTGTAAGTTGTATGGGGTTAACCTATCATTTTATATGATCTGCAGTGGTAGCTTCAGCATTAGCCCAGTGTGCATACCCACGGTGCGCTTGATAAGCAAGAGGTTGTGTTCACAGCACGCCCAGCTTCTGACTGGTTGATCTGTAAAATAACACCACAACGCAACCTAATACCCACGAAAGTTTTGTTGAAGGCGAACCCAGTACCTTCTCAGCTGTGCGCCTTGCTCGGTCAAGTATGAGCCGCGCGTGGCTCGTCTTCCCGTCATCATGTATTTTACACCCTGCTTCTAACGTACTTCCACCTCACTACGTTAATTTAAATTACTGCCGTCACTGAGTTGCTGCTTTGCCTGACCGTGAGCGGCGTTAGCAGCACGTATCGATATATCCCCTCTCGTAGTATCTTTGCCCGGCTGATATTACTTCCCGGTCGTTGTCTGTCGTAAGCTTCGACGATAGATAGTAGTAGACTGGCCTTGCTGTGCAGAAGCTATAGGGCTGGTGTGGCTCCAACATAAACCACGTGACTGTTGGCAAAACGTGGCGGGATTTCAAATCAGCGCTCTGCCATCCTATGTTTGTATCGTATTTTACCCACATTTCTCAATTGACTGTCAAACGCTTCCTTTTTTATTTGCGAAAAATTATGGCAGAACTACATTTGACCTGGATTTGCCCACAGTATCATTTATAAAATCTAACAAATACATCGAACGCCCCTCTGGTGGGCAGCGGGACGAAATTACTATAAACCATCAGTTAAAGTAAAATATCGTAAAAATTCTTTTAAACACTAAGAGTGGGCTCGTGTCAAAAATTTAAATGTTGGATTAGCCGCGTTTTAAGCTCTAGTCACTTTATAAAAGAAAATGGGATATGAGAATTACGTCAACTATAGGTGACAAAATTGTCGACTTTAGGAGCAGGTCCATTTTAGAGTATCAATTTTAGGTGCACTTCTAAGGTTCAGTTCCTACTATTTTTACAAAAGTTTAAACTATCAGTTTAAAAAAATGATATTTTAGATGAAAGGTGAGACTTTGAAGTTTCAGAAAATAATTTTGGAGCCTACATTTATTTGATAGTATTAGAAGGTAGAAAAAAATTCTCTTCAGGTGTCGACTATAGGTGCTTTTCCTTATTATAATCTCACTTGTATATACAAAAAGGCGATGCCGATGGCTTAAAGTTTTTCCGTTTCAGGGCCTGTATCCAAAGCTGCCTTCGGTTTTCATCCTTAGGGAACCTATGAGTAGGAACGAGAAACAGTTATATTTACTTCTGTAACCGAATTATCACAGATAGTTTCCAAAATTTAATATGCGTCTGACTTTACAGGCATCACTTTCAACACTTTAATTTACGTGATACTCTATTTCAAGTGTAAAAAACATATAAAAGTCACTTCAGCAGATTTCAATAAACGCATCAGCACTGTCATAGAAACACACGTGAAATGTAATGCCATTTTCCCCGACAAAACGCTGAGTACAGCCATAAGCGCAACACGAAACAACCATGTTTTGCCAACATTCACGTGACTTTAGCCCAGAGATGTTGGAGCCACGAAAATGACGTCAGGGCCAGTCTATTATATTTATGGTCGAAGGTCGTAAGCGAGTTCGGGACTGCCAATCAGCTGGAACGCGTCTGGAGCGCAGTCCGGATCTAAAAGTCGACGTGGCTCGCCCGACCATTGCCGCCACGCACCACTTGAGCCGGGCCACGGTCTTGGTGGATCGTCGGTCGGTCATCCTACCGGACGACGCCTTTTGGTTCGCCGATCGTTCATGAGTCGGCTGTGTGTGTGTGTGTGTGTGTGTGTGTGTGTGTGTGTGTGTGTGTGTGTGCGCGCATCGACTCGCGATTTGTGTTCGTGCGTGCTTAGTTACTGTTGGGTATCGTTCACGTCTTCGTGCAAGTATTTTTCACGTTTTGCTTGTGTAGTTGGTGTTACTTCCACTGACGACTATTTTAGATGTTGTCGGCATTCTGCGGGAGTCGGTCGGTTGCTCCGGACCAGGGAAGTTATCTCCGCGCGGTGCAGTCGGCTGTCCGATCGCTACGAGCTTCGTGGTTCACCGACCCAGGACGTCAAAGTTGAGTAGTGGTTTCAACTACCCAAGCCACGTCCATTCATGTTGTGGTGGTTCGTTCCGGTGGTTCGCTGTTGGGGAGGTTTCCCTGTGAGCATGCTTATGCGGAAGCGTATAACCACTGTTATAATAATGCTAGCTTGTCCAAAGGGACAAACGAGATGTACATCATCATGTCGGTTAAATATGATAACAAAATTGTTTATCCACACCTACAAACTCTTTTGTAATGAACATTGTGTTTCACGGCATTTTAATTATTACGTAATGGCAGTTTCGTACTATTATTATTTTTTATATATTTGACTCCTTAGTCTGAACGTAACATTTTACGTAAATCACGAACGTTGTACTTCTAACTTCCCACGCCAGATGGTGGGTATTATGTTTTTTAAAAACCTGTGTTATACCTCATTTCATGTTATTCATATATTCTTTTTTATTGTCTTTATCTCTTTTACATGTCCTGCACCCTGACAACTTATTATCGATCTGTTTTATGTTTTGTCAGTTTTTTTTTTTTAAGAATACGCCAGTGTATTTTAGATGTTTCCTTTCCCCTTCGTCTGCTATGTGTTTTACGTACATTTTAAATTTGAATTACTTCATGATTCACAAATGCACAAGAGTAATTTTGTGTTAATATCTTGCAAAACCAGTAATATTAAGTCCTCACGTGACACATGTCACATAGAGGGCGTTCCAAGCCCTGTCACACCGAGGTCTGCTGTAAACAGCGGCCTCAGTTTATGTGATCGCTGTGAGCTTGTTGATACCAGTGCCTGCCAATTTTAATTGTATATTACAGGCATGTTCCTACCAACTGTTATGTTCATACGCAGGTGTAGTTGTGATTTTCTGTTTTATACTCTCTGATCATTATGTGAAATTTTTATCTTCTAGCACTGACGATGGTCACTAAGTGACCGAAAATCGATTTTGCGGATAGTAAAACAAAAAAAAAAATACGACCAATGCTGTTTCACCTTCCAATTTATCCATTATGTGGTCGTGGTGCACAGAACACTCCATGGAGTCGCCAATCAACACTGAGTGTTTCTATAGCTGAAATATAGCCGTCTTGCGTTGCAATTAATTATATTGGTCGACTACAGTTCTAGTGCACCGGCGGAATTTTCTGCCTAGTGGCCGTTAGTGTTCCGGTTACCTGCACTGGCCACTACTGTAATTTCCGGCAGCGTCCTTTCCTCACCTGTTGTCGCCGTCCAACATGGTGTGTAATTTTGACAGCTAATACATACATCATTGTGGATTATCACGCTCATAACCTTTTGTGTTTGAGATCTCATGTACTGATTGATGGCAAGCAAGCCGTTGTGTCGGTCGCTGGCTGTCCTCTGTTGGGTTCCGACGGATCAAGTGTAGTTGGGCTCACCACCTGCCCCACCTACGTGAACGAGGGCAGACCGACCTCCCTGGAGGCTTCTGAGTGCCGTTTTCTTTATTGTCTTTCCCACGGGCTTTTAATTTTCTGTTTTCAGCTATTTAAAATTTAAAGCTTATGGTTCTATTGTAAGTAGGCTGTTTACGTTTTCTTATTGGCAACGTTACGTAGCGCTCTGTATGAAAATCACTGGCTGTGCTGTGTGCAGTCTGTGGCTAGTTGGCATTGTTGTCTGCCATTGTAGTGTTGGGCAGCTCGATGTGAACAGCGCGTAGCGTTGCGGAGTTGGAGGTGAGCCGCCAGCAGTGGTGGATGTCGGGAGAGAAACGGCAGAGATTTGAAATTTGTAAGACTGGATGGCATGAACTGCTATATATATTATAACTATTAAGGTAAATACATTGTTTGTTCTCTATTAAAATCTTTCATTTGCTAACTATCCCTATCAGTAGTTAGTGCCTTCCGTAGTTTGAATCTTTTATTTAGCTGGCAGTAGTGGCGCTCGCTGTATTGCAATAGTTCGAGTAATGAAGATTGTTGTGAGGTAAGTGATTTGTGAAAGGTATAGGTTAATGTTAGTCAGGGCCATTCTTTTGTAGGGATTATTGAAAGTCAGATTGCGTTGCGCTAAAAGTATTGTGTGTCACTTTAGTGAATGTTTGAGTACTTTCAGTTTTGCTCAGCTGTTTGAAAAGCAAATAGTGTAAGAGGTTTATCAGCACAGTATTTCAGAAATTTTTCTAAGGGGACGTTTCACTATATTTTTTTAAATTTTGGATAGTTAATTGTGGGCTTTCAGCCTTGCAACTTTATTCTTAAAATTATCTTTCAAGCTTAAGCATTGTGGCCTTCTGCCTTTAAAAGATTATCGTAATATATTTTAAAATGTAGAAACTTAATTGTGGCCTTCCGCAATCCGTATTGCATCTTGCATATGTTTGGTCTATCTACTTTACCTTGAGCCTTTCCTCCTAGCTGTCGTATATGATTTTTTCAAATTACTTCATTTGCTATTTTAACTGCATTTTTAATCTTGTTGATTTTTAAGATTTCTTGTTTGGAGGCTTTCAGCTGTGAAATAGTTGCATTCGGCAAAGGTCCGGCTATGTGCCGCTTTGGTTGTAAAAGTGTTATTAAATTACAATAAATTCCAGTTAGAAGGTGAAACTGACCCCATCCTTATTTGGCCCTTTCCACAATTCCAGTTACCTCTTCTGCTCAGCAGGTGTAGCGGGCGTATCGAAGTACAACGCGAAACGTTAAGTTACAACACTTCTGCCTTCCATTCGGAACACGCAGATGACTTCGAAAGAAACAATTTATCTGTTCCATTACTCTGGTAACCAATGTGTCACCAGGGCAGATACGAACCGGCAGGAGAGGAAATTACACAAGTTTCTGGCACTACTCTGGTCCGATGGATGCGTGGCCGAATTAATGGGCAACACGGCGGTTGCGTCGTAAGCAGCGGCGTCCGCCTTAAGCTCGTGCGACCATTAGCTGTAGACGGGGAGCTGACGTTTTAACGCGGACGCTCCTTCAGCTCGAGCGCCGCCACTGCTGAGTTTCGTTTGAGGTAGGTGGGGAGAGGGGGAGTGGAGGGGTGGCGGTTGGACCAGGGCTTCGCTTTCCAGTCACGTCGCCAGCCTCTTTGAGGCCTAACACGGCGTTCCATTTCCGTCAGCGGGCGCTCTGCGACCGCTTGTGAGACTCTCAACAAATATTCCGTCTGCCATCTGCTGACGGCGGATAAATGTAACATCGAAAATGTGTACGCGGAAAATTAAATTAACGACATACATTACGGTTTAGATTCAGCGCCTGTTGGAGTGAAATACCGAAGTCGCAACTGTTGCCGTTTAACAAGGTTTGAAAATCCTTGAAATCGGAAAGTTTAGAGGAGATAACTGTTATTGTACCAAATTAATACTTCAAATGGCTCTGAGCACTATGGGACTTAACATCTATGGTCATCAGTCCCCTAGAACTCAGAACTACTTAAACCTAACTAACCTAAGGACATCACACAACACCCAGTCATCACGAGGCAGAGAAAATCCCTGACCCCGCCGGGAATCGAACCCGGGAACCCGGGCGCGGGAAGCGAGAACGCTACCGCACGACCACGAGCTGCGGACCAAATTAATACTGCATCCGGCAGATGCCTCATGCATTATTTCATGAAATAAAAACAACAAATGTGCTGCATGTGTTAACTATACTGTGCTACGACGGGCGTTCAATAAGCACTGGAACCATGAGCCGTCCACGGCTCGCGTTTATCCCGTTTATTGTTTGTCATCTTCTATTACGGTACTGCCACCTCGTTTTCTTATTCCATTTACTGGCGTCACTAACTTCCTGCCTTACTTGCCCGTGAGCGGCGCGTATCGATAACTGCACTGTCGTACGGCCGGCCGGGGTGGCCGAGCGGCTCTAGGCGCTACAGTCTGGAACCGCGTGACCGCTACGTGCGCAGGTTCGAATCCTGCCTCGGGCATGGATGTGTGTGATGTCCTTAGGTTAGTTAGGTTTAAGTAGTTCTAAGTTCTAGGGCTGATGACCTTAGAAGTTAAGTCCCATCGTGCTCAGAGCCATTTTTGCACTGTCGTACGATCTCTGGAGCGACCGACAGTATTTCCAGGTCGTCGTGTGTCTGCCAGTCAGTTCGGGATGGACCAGCAGTGCAGCATCAGTGAAGTCGGGGACGGAGCGCCGGTGAGGCGCCGACAGCCAGTGCTCGCCGACCGCTGGCGACACACATGAACTGTCCGACGGAGGGCGATTGGAGAGGGACGACCGTTGGTTGGTCGTCTCGTCGGCCGACGTATACTTGGTCCTTTCACCGTTTCCGGGCCTCGGTCGTTAGACGGTCGGTTGGCGTGGAGCAGGGAGGAATTCTCCGCGGGTACGCTGGTGGTCTCTACGTGGTGTCGGTGTGTGTGGGGCTTGTAACGGAACATATTAAAGGCTTTACTTTACCGAAGTATGCGATACCCTCCAAATTCAACCAGTTTAACGAGTATTTATGATTATAGAAAAGTTATTGTGTATGTTAACAATGATTGCATAACATGTCTCCATAAACTGTCAACCCATTAAATTATACTGAATAACTGACCCACACAAAAGTTTATATCACTTGATCACTGCTACAGCAAATGTCATCATGAAAAAACACTAAGTTCATCTTAAATAATTAATATGAAGTACGAAAAATAGTGGCCAACTTAGGTATTTTGGATCTCATTAAATAAAAATCACCCAGTGAAACCTATTTGTTCACTAGGAGCGTTTTCACTCAGTATTCACGTAATCAATCCTATTTTAGACGAAAACCAATGTAATTCTTAATCATTTATGTTATTTACTTATTTATGCAAATTAGAGAAGTCAATTGACAAACTTCTAAAAAACGGCCTTTTTGTAACAAAGAATTATTCTGTCAAGTCAACAAATCTGTCTGTCATTTTAATAACATGTTAAATTATGTCACTCGATGCAAATTAATAACTTTTCTGCACAAATTATGATAACAGATGTACATGTGACTTATAAACTATATCTCTTTTTAGTAGTTCTTTGACAATGTTATAAATACGAGCAGCAAGAAGGGTCGAGGAGGCAGTCGGAATGTCACTTTGGTAAAGTGTGTTTGTGTGTTATTGTTTGAGGTGGATAAACAATGCAAAGAACATGTAAAGGAAATACTACTTTGTGTTGTGTCATGGTCTTTGGTGGACAGTGGAATTAAGATGGCCACCAGAGTAATAAATATTTGAAGTTTACATATTTGTTGGTTTCGCTCGTTCTTTATCATCAAAAGCATATAAAAACACGGGACCTCATGTTTTTAACCCTAGACAACCAGATTTAGAGCCAGCATCAGCATCGAGACACAGCAGCGATCCAGCAAGTAGCAGCGATTACCACAACACAATGCATTTTAATGGCGCCAACCTAACATCAAGTGCTAACAAGCTCCGTAAAGGGGAGTGAAATAGTGCGATTATAGCAATTAGCTATATCTACGACCAGGCGACCATTACAGGCTGTTGGAACTGCCACGATGTCCGTGGCTCACCGACCCTGGTCACGAAAGTTGAGTTTTGATTTAATCTAACAGAAAGCCAAGACTATTCACATTGTGTCGTTTGGAGTTGGTTGTCGGTCGTTGGGATATTCCTACGAGTAACAACGTGGTTTTCAAGTTGGAAAACTTGTTGTCACCACAACCAACAGTGGGAACGCCTTGGGCTGCGGATCGGAGCCACCGCCAGGCGGGGAAGCCGCCAGCGGTGGAGCACGCACCACCGGGTAAACACAGGACGAGTCGGACGACAGACCGACGACAACTGACAACAACCGACCACGACCGACTATGACCGACACAACAAGGAGGAGATAAACAACGGAGGCTTGTGGAAACCACAACACCGAACACCAAACGTAAATCCACTCGGAACCAGAGCCAGGCAAATGTCAACAACGAGCAACGACCAGAACGCAGTACCGCCGAGATAGAAACGAAATACAGAGCGAGTACCAGACTGGCTGAACTAGGGCTTTTTTTTTCCTTTATTGAGTTTCGATCCCCCCTAAAGGGGGCGGGCTGGCAGCAGATTATTACGCCGCTCTTCAGCCTACAGAATTTGTTTTAAAAAGATGAAGATAATAAAAAAAATAATAACAGTTGGCGATAAAATCGGTGACTTAAAGGTAAAACGGCAGAAAATACTGGAGCTTAAAACATAAAACACAGGGTGGATGATGCTAATAAAATACACAGGAAGCAGAAAAATAATAGACAGACAATTAAAAAATATGGCGACAGTCTGGTTTCTGTTCGCAAGAGATATAAAAAGCACACCCGGCGACAGCATGATTTCTGTTCGCAACACTGTGGAAAGACGCACAACACTGAACAGTCACTTAAACACTGCACTAAAATATTATCACAAATATGACATACCACACCCGAGAGCACGTGGGGGGAAACTGGTCAGATGACGGGAAAAAAAGGGGGGGAAGGAGAGGAAAAGTGAAGGGGGAGGGGGGAAAGGAGCCAATGGAAGATGAGGATACGCAAGAGGGGGGGGGGGTGCTGAGCAGGCGTGCCAGGGAGTGGGGAAGGCAGAGGAGGGGAGTAAAAAAGGACACGGGGGGGGGGGGGAGAAAGGAGATAGGGAGAGGGTAGGCGGGGAGAAAACACAGGATGGAAGGGGGGAGGAAGAGGGAGCCCAGGGAAAGGACGGAGGAAAGGAGGGGGACTAGGTTTTTTTGTTTTTTTTTCTTTTTTTTTCTTTATTGTAATTTTTAGCACCTTACACAAGGCGGGCTGTCAGCAGCTGAGGGCGCCGCTCTTCGGCCTTGAGATTTACAATAAGTAATAAATAGAGGGGACACAGAGAATACAATCAAAAATGGTGGGCAAAAACAATGTAGACACCAAAAAACAAAAAAAAAAAGCACGGAGCCGTTCACGCCTGACGAGAAAACATCACTGACGCTAGTGGTCACGGCGCACAAAACAGGGATGATGGCGATGGTACACGTGAACAGTGGCGGCGTTTCGGCAAACAAACACTAAACACAAACGAAGGCACACACACGAGACACTAATGCCGATGACCTCCGGCGCGCGAATGTTCACTGAGCGTGTGCGAGTCCGGGGACCTGCCAAAAGAGGAGGAGGAGGAATGGGAGTGGGAGAGGGAGAGGGGAGAGGGGAGAGCAGAGATGCCATGGGCAGGGGAGAGTGGGGGAGGGAGGAAGGGGGAGGGGAAGCCCGGGGTAAGAGGGGTGGAGGGAGGGGATGGGGGAAAAGGAAAGATAAGGGAAGGGAAGAGAAGGGAGGGAGGGTGCCTAAAGGAAAGGACACCGGAAGTGGGGGGTGGGGCAGGGTCAAAGTTGATAGGAGGGGTAGATGGAGGGGAGGAGGACATCATCAGGGAGGGGGAGCTGGCGGAAGCCACCTCGGGAGAGGGTAAGGAGGGTGGAGAGATGGAGACCGTGTGGGACGTGAGGATAAAGGCGCGGCAGCGGGCGGGGGTGGGAGAGGAGCGGGGAGTTGAGCGGGTGAGGAGGATCGAGTTTATGGGAGGTGTACAGGATCCGTATCCTTTCAAGGAAAAGGAGAAGGTGGGGGAAGGGGATGAGATCGTAGAAGATCCGCATGGGGGAGGGGAGACGAATGCGATAGGCGAGGCGGAGAGCATGGCGTTCAAGGATTTGGAGGGATTTGTAAAAGGTAGGGGGGGGGGCGGAGATCCAAGCCGGATGGGCATAACAAAGGATAGGGCGGATGAGGGATTTATAGGTGTGGAGGATGGTGAAGGGATCCAGACCCCACGTACGGCCGGAGAGGAGCTTGAGGAGACTGAGGCGGGGGCGTGCCTTGGCTTGGATTGACCGGAGGTGGGGAGTCCAGGAGAGGCGACGGTCGAGGGTGACGCCAAGGTACTTAAGGGTGGGAGTGAGGGCGATAGGACGGCCATAGACGGTGAGATAGAAATCAAGGAGGCGGAAGGAAGGGGTGGTTTTGCCTACAATGATCGCCTGGGTTTTGGAGGGATGGGGACTAGGGCAGGGCGGGTCCCTATATATGAAACCGGAGGGAGCGGCTATTGGCCGCTGTCTGCACGTGGCTTAGCGGTGGCGCCCTCGCTGCGCAAGAGCCGCTGGGCGGAAGAGCCGCCGCGGAGGCGGAGCCTTCTATGGGCTGACCACGTCCATTTGTTCTGCCACGTGTTCGACTTCCGCGGCGAAAGGTACTAAAAAATTCTAGCCACCCTCCGGCGGAGTTTCACTGTATTTGGTTATTGGAATTGAAGTGCGCCAACGGAATCTTTTGCCTTGTGGCCGTTAACGTTCCGGTTACCTGACCTGGCCGTTGACGTAAGTTTCAGGCAGTGTAGTTTCCTCATCGTGCTTTTGCTGTCCAGCACGGTGTGTAGTTTGACAGCTCCATGTATGATATCTTCTATGTTGTTCCATTGAACTCCCTGTTGTGCCCTGGTCGGATGAAGTGGAAGTTAACCTGTCGGTGGGTCCGTTGACTGTCGGTCGGCTGGGTTGTTGTCGGATCGTGCATGGTTGGCCCGACTGCCTGTCTCAGCTAAGCGAGCGTCAGTGTTTGAATTCCAGGCCGACCCTCGAACATCTGAACGCCCTTGGTGTACTGCCTTTTTATTGTTCGGTTCTTGTTGTCTGTACTTGTATAGCTTTTAGGAGGTTTTTTTTTTTTAAATTAAGGTTGTTTTGACCTTAACGCATAAGATTCTTTAGGGCTTCAGCCTAATTCAAAGAACAGTGTCACGTAAGACCGTTGGCATTTTAAAGGTACTAATGTTGTTGAATTTTAAGTGTTGGGCCTTCAGCTGATTTGAATGTAAATTGTTTTATCTTGAAGTGTGTGATTCTTTAGCACTTCAGCCTAGCTAAGAAACTATTTCAAGATAAGACTTTGCCTTTTAAATTTCTGTTTAGGTTGAGTTTCTAGGCCGATTTTGGGATTCAGATTGTTCGCTCTGAAAATCTGATTCTTTGGGCCTTCAGCGAAAATAAAGAACTGTTCTTCCTCATCAACTCTACAGCCCGGATGGTGCTATGCGAGCATACATGCACTTTGAGTAAGATGACGTAAGGGTGTCGCATTGTACAGAGCATATATTGATAAAATGTTTTAGCCGGCGGCTGTGGCCGAGCGGTACTAGGCTCTTCAGTCTGGAACCGCGCGACCGCTACGGTCGCATCGTGTTTGGGCTTGGTTGTGTGTGCTGTCGTTAGGTAAATTAGGTTTAAGTAGTTCTAAGTTCTAGGGGACTGATGACCTCAGATGTTAAGTCCCATTGTGCTCAGAGCCATTTGAACATTTTGATAAAAGTTTTTGTAGCCAGAGGAGTGGAAAATAATATGGTGTATTGGAAGCTTGAGTAAAACCAACCTGTTTCCTCAAAAACGTGTTTTGCGTTACTTATTGAACTCCTCTTGTATTTACAAGTACCTCAGATGTGTTTAAAGTTGACTGCATGAAAAGTACAAAGCATACCGGTGGATAGAGCATCTATCTATGTTTTTAACTTATATTATGGGTACTCTACATGGGCGTCTTTATGACCCGAAAAACGTTCACGGAAGTTGTTAATATGAATTGCCTTTTTAAGTGCGACAGCAGCAAACATTGGGAATCTCTTCTTCTGGTTGCGTATCTGCAGGCGTAAACTAATTCGAAGCGAGAATACGGAGAGGATGGTTTGTCTACGTGTTCTGACACGGCTGTCCCCTAATTCAACGACGTCATAGCTCGTGTCAGCAGTCAGAACTGGTCTTGTACTTTCAGCACAGTCGTCTTCTGAAACCCTAGAGATACTCATGAATAATTCTGTACAAGAGAAAACTTTCCGGATGTGGGAAATCAGTCTATATAAGTGTACAACAATTGAAATGTTTGTTTGTGACGCTGGAAGTACCACCAACACCACTCGGCCAGGCACTGGTGTTCTGTCTGGGGCTGTCCTTAGTTCCTCCGTTCTCAGAACAAGTTGTAAACCCCCGACGTGTATGGCGTGTGTGTGTGATTGTCTGATGTTGTCCTTGCAGTGGAATTCACACGCATGTAAATTATTAAACAGACCCTGCCACTAAAAATCTACACCTAGGGATTTCCATAACACGAAATACCGCGTTTTCGTTTTACCTCACTTCAGTTTAACACACCAAAAAAAAAAAAATCATTCTTGTCGAAATGCTACTAGATTGAATTAAAATGGGATACAATAACTTGTTTATTCTTAAAAATATGTAGAATGCAAGGATATAAAATACGCAATATCGAATCCTACCCTACTTGTAATTTACAGATTGGCAGAACGTATCTTTGCCTTTAGATAGCTTCCCCCCCCCCCCACTCCCCCTCTACAAGATGGATATAAAGTTGGATCACCTGATCTGTTCGTTGGGGAATTGGCCGCTGTGGAGGTTATGTACGTGGTACCTGTAATTCTCCGCCTACACAGTGCACACAATATTCCGCCCACAAACTCATGGGCCCGAAATTGCCACACTACAAGACAGAACATCAGTTAAGATTTCTGTTCGCGCACTAGTCAGGAACAGAAATTGGACTCAAGTACTCTCCTGTACAGAACTACTTCATTGTTTGTCACATGCCACAGAGAGGTGAAGAATCGCCACTTGGGTAAATAGAATAACAACTGTGTCTGAGAGAAACGATTCACGAGCTCCCCGTGTCGAAAGCAATACTTTTTTAAAATTTGACCACAAGTTCCTCCCCGGTGACTATCGCTACTGTAGTTTCTCCTCGCGATCTTCAAATGCAAGTGACCTCGATCTCTGCTGCCAGCGAATCTTTTTTCTCCCGCCATACACCGCTCCCAACTGGGCACGCAGCGGCTCCATTTGCGCTCCAGACAACGAACTCCATCTGCCGCTACAAAAACAGTACTGTCTTCCACGACTTAGGTCATGAAACTGACATCAAATAACCTGAAGCTCACTCTCTCCAGAAGGACATCTGTAAGACTGTATTTCCCTTGCTTAATGCGCCTCTGCTTCTTTCAGCTGGAGGCACGCTCCAGCGCTGCACGTGAGAAGATTACACTGAGGGCAGCTCGCGAGCACCGTTTATGACACCGCGCATTCCCTTGCACTAATGGCATGTCCTTTAGCATTCTTCCGCCCCCAACGCTCTTTCTCCAGTTACTTTATTCAGAAATTTTTCGTTTCGCCAGAGAGCACTTCCCGCTCCCTCTGTCCACGCACTACACAGGGGATCTGCAGAGTCTAGCATTATAACCCACACCGCCACGCACTGTTGCCTTTCAGGGCAGTAGATGTGCGCCCCTGCAGGTTACGACAGTATGGTTCCCAGCTCCTCCTTAGCCGAGAGTGGCTTCTGAGGAAACCGAGGCTACTTGAACCTCTCTGTCAGTGCTCAGACGTAATTAATATCACAGGAATTGCTAGTATGTGGTGCTAGTCGGACACAGCCAATGAAATTGTTAATCGGATTTTGCAACATAAATTTTATATAATGTAAATGTAAATCTACAATAATATTAAATGTATGATGGCAAAAATCTTGCCGCCTTACAAAGTGAATGACATCAGAGACTGGACGCACACCAACAACATTTGTACTGTGTTTTGTAATGTGAAAAAGTGTTGTTTACGAATGAAGTTCCATAAAATGTGTATGTTGTTTGTGTGGGAATTTTAACGACATATGACGAAGAATATTTCCAAACTATGAAATTAACAATATCTGATAATGTGCAGGGAGACAAGTTATTCCGAAATTATGAACAATTATTATAAGAATGAACTATGAAATCTGGGTGGTACACAAATGAGTTGATTAAGTGCACAATCTTTCCAATTCTAAAATGATGTGTGGGAGCAGAACGAACTAAGGGGGTCCTCTCCAGCTAGTTATTAATAGTTACTACTCGACCGTAATGTTGGCTGGTACCGCTCCAGTATCATCCACACATATAAAACCTTTATCGAGCCTCCACCACTTACGACTTCCTCACTTGGATATACGCTCCACCGAAGTCCTGTGAGTCTCTCCAAATTCTTGAACCGCAAGTTAGCGGAACATCTGCACCCTGCAAGCAACGATAGAGTGTGCGGCATAGGACATTCCTGGCTGTTCCCCAATTTTCCTTCTTCGTGGGGCCAGAAGCGAATGGTTCATAAGAAGCTCGTTTGTGCGATCAAGACCTTCCTGTATTTCAGAGTTGCGCCAAATCTGAATGGTCGTCTGCCTATACCATGGATGTATTTCTTCATCAAGTAATGGCCTACGAAAGCCACCTAAGCCGCAGCGCACGCGCACCGAGCGAGATTTTCATGCTGTCGCCCTCATGTACCACGGGCTCAGTACCACTAACAAATCATCAAATTGATATTTGTATAAATTTTACGAGTTTTAATAAAAAACTAACTAATAAATTGTACCCGTGGTCTAGGGGTAGCGTCTTTGATTCATAATCAAAACGACTTCGGTCCCGGGTTCGATCCCCGCCACTGCCTAAAGTTTGATAAATAATCAGCATTGGCGGCCGTAGACGTCCGGCATAAGAAGTCAGCCTCATTCTGCCAACGGCCTTGTCAAAGAGGGCGGAGGAGCGGATAGAGGTTCAGGGCACTCTCTTAACCTAGGGGAGGCAAATTGCCCCTAAAGGCGGAAGAATCAGCAATGATCAACGACATGAGGATGCAGAGGGCAATGGAAACCACTGCATTAAAGACACGTAACGTGTATCCACAGGACATGTGGCCTGTATTTGAAGAAGTGTCATGATGATCTCTCCATTGGCAAAATATTCCGGAATAGTACCCCATTCGGATCTCCGGGAGGGGACTGCCAAGAGGGAGGTTACCATGAGAAAAAGATTGAATAATCTACGAAAGGATAACGTTCTACGAGTCGGGGCGTGGAATGTCAGAAGATTGAACGTGGTAAGAAAACTAGAAAAATGCAAAGGCTCAATCTGGATATAGTAGGGGTCAGTGAAGTGAAGTGGAAAGAAGACAAGGATTTCTGGTCCGATGAGTATCGGGTAATGTCAACAGCAGCAGAAAATGGTATAACAGGTGTAGGATTCGTTATGAATAGGAAGGTAGGGCAGAGGGTGTGTTACTGTGAACAGTTCAGTGACTGGGTTGTTCTAATCAGAATCGACAGCAGACCAACACCGACAACGATAGTTCAGTTATACATGCCGACGTCGCAAGCTGAAGATGAACAGATAGAGAAAGTGTATGAGGATATTGAATGGGTAATGCAGTATATAAAGGGGGACGAAAATCTAATAGTCATGGGCGACTGGAATGCAGTTGTAGGGGAAGGAGTAGAAGAAAAGGTTACAGGAGAATATGTGCTTGGGACAAGGAATGAAAGAGGAGAAAGACTAATTGAGTTCTGTAACAAGTTTCAGCTAGTAATAGCCAATACCCTGTTCAAGAATTACAAGAGGAGGAGGTATACTTGGAAAAGGCCGGGAGATACGGGAAGATTTCAATTAGATTACATCATGGTCAGACAGAGATTCCGAAATCAGATACTGGATTGGCGTACCCAGGAGCAGATATAGACTCAGATCACAACATAGTAGTGATGAAGAGTAGGCTGAAGTTCAAGACATTAGTCAGGAAGAATCCATACGCAAAGAAGTGGGATACGGAAGTACTAAGGAATGACGAGATACGTTTGAATTTCTCTAACGCTGTAGATACAGGAATAAGGAATAGCGCAGTAGGCAGTACAGTTGAAGAGGAATGGACATCTCTAAAAAGGGCCATCACAGAAGTTGGGAAGGAAAACATAGGTACAAAGAAGGTAACTGCGAAGAAACCATGGGTAACAGAAGAAATACTTCAGTTGATTGATGAAAGGAGGAAGTACAAACATGTTCCGGGAAAATCAGGAATACAGAATTACAAGTCGCTGAGAAATGAAATAAATAGGAAGTGCAAGGGAAGCTAAGACGAAATGGCTGCAGGAAAAATGTGAAGACATCGAAAAAGATATGATTGTCGGAAGGACAGACTCAGCATACAGGAAAGTCAAAACAACCTTTGGTGACATTAAAAGCAACGGTGGTAACATGAAGAGTTCAACGGGAATTCCACTGTTAAATGCAGAGGAGAGAGCAGATAGGTGGAAAGAATACACTGAAAGCCTCTATCAGGGTGAAGATTTGTCTGATGTGATAGAAGAAGAAACAGGAGTCGATTTAGAAGAGATAGGGGATCCAGTATGGGAATCGGAATTTAAAAGAGCTTTGGAGGACTTATGGTCAAATAAGGCAGAAGGGATAGATAACATTCCATCAGAATTTCTAAAATCATTGGGGGAAGTGGCAACAAAACGACTATTCACGTTGGTGTGTAGAATATATGAGTCTGGCGATATACCATCTGACTTTCGGAAAAGCAGCATCCACACAATTCCGAAGACGGCAAGAGCTGACAAGTGCGAGAATTATCGCACAATCAGCTTAACAGCTCATGCATCGAAGCTGCTTACAAGAATAATATACAGAAGAATGGAAAAGAAAATTGAGAATGCGCTAGGTGACGATCAGTTTGGCTTTAGGAAAAGTAAAGGGACGAGAGAGGCAATTCTGACGTTACGGCTAATAATGGAAGCAAGGCTAAAGAAGAATCAAGACATTTTCATAGGATTTGTCGACCTGGAAAAAGCGTTCGATAATATAAAATGGTGCAAGCTGTTCGAGATTCTGAAAAAAGTAGGGGTAAGCTATAGGGAGAGACGGGTTATATACAATATGTACAACAACCAAGAGGGAATAATAAGAGTGGACGATCAAGAACGAAGTGCTCGTATTAAGAAGGGTGTAAGACAAGGCTGTAGCCTTTCGCCCCTACTCTTCAATCTGTACATCGAGGAAGCACTGATGGAAATAAAAGAAAGGTTCAGGAGTGGAATTAAAATACAAGGTGAAAGGATATCAATGATACGATTCGCTGATGACATTGCTATCCTGAGTGAAAGTGAAGAAGAATTAAATGATCTGCTGAACGGAATGAACAGTCTAATGAGTACACAGTATGGTTTGAGAGTAAATCGGAGAATGACGAAGGTAATGAGATGTGGTAGAAATGAGAACAGCGAGAAACTTACTATCAGGACTGATGGTCACGAAGTCAATGAAGTTAAGGAATTCTGCTACCTCGGCAGTAAAATAACCAATGACGGACGGAGCAAGGAGGACAACAAAAGCAGACTTGCTTTGGCAAAATAGGCATTTCTGGCCAAGATAAGTCTACTAATATCAAATACCGGCCTTAATTTGAGGAAAAAATTTCTGAGGATGTACGTCTGGAGTACAGCATTGTATGGTAGTGAAACATGGACTGTGGGAAAACCGGAACAGAAGAGAATCGAAGCATTTTGAGATGTGGTGCTATAGACGAATGTTGAAAATTAGGTGGACTGATAAGGTAAGGAATGAGGAGGTTCTACGGAGAATCGGAGAGGAAAGGAATATGTGGAAGACACAGATAAGGAGAAGGGACAGGATGATAGGACATCTGCTAAGACATAAAGGAATGACTTCCATGGTACTAGAGGGAGTTGTAGAGCGCAAAAACTGTAGAGGAAGACAGAGATTGGAATACGTCAAGCAAATAATTGAGGACGTAGGTTGCAAGTGCTACTCTGAGGAAAAAATTTCTGAGGATGTACGTCTGGAGTACAGCATTGTATGGTAGTGAAACATGGACTGTGGGAAAACCGGAACAGAAGAGAATCGAAGCATTTGAGATGTGGTGCTATAGACGAATGTTGAAAATTAGGTGGACTGATAAGGTAAGTAATGAGGAGGTTCTACGCAGAATCGGAGAGGAAAGGAATATGTGGAAGACACTGATAAGGAGAAGGGACAGGATGATAGAACATCTGCTAAGACATGAGGGAATGAGTTCCATGGTACTAGAGGGAGCTGTAGAGGGCAAAAACTGTAGAGGAAGATAGATATTGGAATACGTCAAGCAAATAATTGAGGACGTAGGTTGCAAGTGCTACTCTGAGACGAGGAGGTTAGCGCAGGAAAGGAATTCGTGGCGGGCCGCATGAAACCAGTCAGTAGAGTCATGACAAAAAAAAAAAAAAAAAAAAACTAATAAATCGTTCCGTTTCTCCGGTCTTCTGGCAACGAAAGAGGTTTCTTTTCAAGCATTAAGATAGAATTGGAAACAAACTTAATTTTTATATAAGTTAAACGTTATTTTTCTTTCACAACTGTCACATGAAAGGTTAACTTACTCATGTCAGTAAAAGGCGCTGGCGCAAGAGTGCATATTACAATTTCTCACGTGGCGCTCATACACTATGGCTCAGGTGGACTCTGGGGGCCATCTTGAGGCAGTTTCCGGGCTTCATGGGACACACATCAAACTGTTCGTCTGGACCTCCCTACACCACTGTGGTACATTGTAAAAGCTGTTTACACTGAGGAGCCAAAAAACTGGTACACATGGCTAATATCGTGTGGAGCCCCCTCGAGCACGATGTGGCTTGGAATCAACGAATGTCTGAAGTGGTGCTGGAGGGAACTGACACCATCAGTCCTGCAGGGCCGCCTGTAAATACGTAAGAGTGCAGCGGGGTGGAGATCTCTTCCGAATAGCACGTTGCAAGTCACCCCGAATATGCTCGGCAATGTTCATGTTCGGGTAGTATGGTGGTCAGCAGAAGTGTTTGATCTCAGAAAAGTGTTCGTGCAGCAATTCTGGATGTGCAGGGTGTCTCATTGTCCTGCTGGAATTGCCCGAGCCCGTCGGAACATACAATGGGGATGAAAGGATGCAGGTTATAAGACAGAATGCCTACCTACGTGTCACCTGTCTCTAGATACATCAGAGGTCCCATATCACTCCAACTGCACATTCCCCACACCATTACAGAGGCAACACCAGCTTGGATAGTCCCCTTCTGGCATGCTGGTACATAGATTCACGAGGTTGTCTGCATACCCGTAGACGTCCATCCACTCGATACAATTTGAAAAGAGACTCGCACGACAAGGCAACATGTTTCCAGTCATCACCAGTCCAATAACGGTGTCGGCGGGCCCAGGCGATGTGTAAAGCTTTGTATCGTGCAGTCGCCAAGGCAACACGAGTGTACCTTCGGCTTCGAGAGCTCACACCGGTGATGTCACTTTGAATAGTTCGCACGCTGACACTTGTTGATGGCCCAGCATTGAAACTGCTGCTGTTTGCAGAGGGGTTGCACTTCTGTCACGTTGATGGATTTTCTTGAGTCGTCGTTGGTCCCGTTTTTGCAGGATCTTTTTCCGGCTTCAGCAATGTGGGAGATTTTATGTTTTACGAGATTCCTGATATTCATGGTACACTCGTGAAATGGTCATCGGTACCTCGGAGATGCTGTGTTCCGTGTCTCGTGTGCCTACCGTGTAAGTAGGCTGTTTAGGTTCTTGTATTGGTAACGCCACCGCCACCTAGCGCTCTGTATGAAAATCACTGGCTGTGCTGTGTGCAGTCTGTGGCTGGGTGGCATTGTTGGAATTTGCTATTGTAGTGTTGGACAGTTGGCTGTTAACAGCGCGTAGCGTTGCGCAGTTGGAGGTGAGCCGTCAGCAGTGGTGGATGTGGGGAGAGAAATGGCGGAATTTTGAGAGCGGACGATCTGGACGTGTGTCCATCAGAAAGAGTAAATTTGTAATATTGGATATCATGGACTGATATGTTGTTGTTGTTGTGGTCTTCAGTCCTGAGACTGGTTTGATGCAGCTCTCCATGCTACTCTAGCCTGTGCAAGCTTCTTCATCTCCCAGTACCTACTGCAACCTACATCCTTCTGAATCTGCTTAGTGTATTCATCTCTTGGTCTCCCCCTATGATTTTTACCCTCCACGCTGCCCTCCAATACTAAGTTGGTGATCCTTGATGCCTCAGAACATGTCCTACCAACCGATCCCTTCTTCTTGTCAAGTTGTGCCACAAACTTCTCTTCTCCCCAATCCTATTCAATACTTCCTCATTAGTTATGTGATCCATCCATCTAATCTTCAGCATTCTTCTGTAGCACCACATTTCAAAAGCTTCTATTCTCTTCTTGTCCAAACTATTTACCGTCCATGTTTCACTTCCATACATGGCTACACTCCATACAAATACTTTCAGAAATGACTTCCTGACACTTAAATCTATACTCGATGTTAACAAATTTCTCTTCTTCGGAAACGCTTTCCTTGCCATTGCCAGTCTATATGGTATATCCCCTCTACTTCGACCATCATCTGTTATTTTGCTCCCCAAAATAGCAAAACTCCTTTACTACTTTAAGTGTCTTATTTCCTAATCTATTACCCTCAGCATCACCCGACTTAATTCGACTACATTCCATTATCCTCGTTTTGCTTTTGTTGATGATCATCTTATATCGTCCCTTCAAGACACCATCCATTCCGTTCAATTGCTCTTCCAAGTCCTTTGCTTTCTCTGACAGAATTACAATGTCATCGGCGAACCTCAAAGTTTTTATTTCTTCTCCATGGATTTTAAGACCTCTCCAAATTTTTCTTTTGTTTCCTTTACTGCTTGCTCAATATAGAGATAGAATAACATCGGGGAGAGACTACAACCCTGTCTTACTCCCTTCCCAACCACTGCTTCGCTTTCATGTCCCTCGACTCTTATAACTGCAATCTGATTTCTGTATGAATTGTAAATAGCATTTCGCTCCCTGTACTTTACGCCTGCCACCTTTAGAATTTGAAAGAGAGTATTCCAGTCAACATTGTCAAAAGCTTTCTCTAAGTCTACAAATGCTAGAAACGTAGGTTTGCCTTTCCTTAATCTTTCTTCTAAGAAAAGTTGTAAGGTCAGTATTGCCTCACGTGTTCCAACATTTCTACGGAATCCAAACTGGCTTCTACTAGTCGGTCGGCTTCTACTAGTTTTTCCATTCGTCTGTAAAGAATTCGTGTTAGTACTTTGCAGCTGCGGCTTATTACACTGATTGTTCGGTAATTTCCACATCTATCAACACCTGTTTTCTTTGGGATTGGAATTATTACATTCTTCTTGAAGTCTGAGGATATTTCGCCTGTTTCATACATCTTGCTCACCAGATGGTACAGTTTTGTCAGGACTGGCTCTCCCAAGGCCGTCAGTAGTTCCAATGGAATGTTGTCTACTCCGGGGGCCTTGTTTCGACTTATGTCTTTCAGTGCTCTGTCAAACTCTTCACGCAGTATTGTATCTCCCATTTCATCTTCATCTACATACTCTTCCATTTCCATAATATTGTCCTCAAGTACATCACCCTTGTATAGACCCTCTATATACTCCACCTTTCTGCTTTCCCTTCTTTGCTTAGAACTGGGTTTCCATCTGAGCTCTTGATGTTCATACAAGTGGCTCTCTTATCTCCAAAGGTCTCTTTAATTTTCCTGTAGGCATTATCTATCTTACCCCTAGTGAGATAAGCGTCTACATCCTTACATTTGTCCTCTAGCCATACCTGCTTAGCCATTTTGCACTTCCTGTCGATGTCATTTTTGAGACGTTTGTATTCCTTTTTAACTGCTTCATTTACTGCATTTTTATATTTTCTCCTTTCATCAATTAAACTCAATATTTCTTCTGTTACCCAAGGATTTCTACAAGCCCTCGTCTTTTTACCTACTTGATCCTCTGCTGCCTTCACTACTTCATCCCTCAGAGCTACCCATTCTTCTTCTACTGTATTTCTTTCCCCCATTCCTGTCAATTGTTCCCTTATGCTATCCCTGAAACTCTGTACAACCTCTGGTTCTTTCAGTTTATCCAGGTCCCATCTCCTTAAATTCCCACCTTTTTGCAGTTTCTTCAGTTTTAATCTACAGGTCATAACCAATAGATTATGGTCAGAGTCCACATCTGCCCCTGGAAATGTCTTTCAATTTAAAACCTGGGTCCTAAATCTCTGTCTTACCATTATATAATCTATCTGATACCTTTTAGTGTCTCCAGGGTTCTTCCATGTATACAACCTTCTATCATGATTCTTAAACCAAGTGTTATATATGATTAAGTTGTGCTCTGTGGAAAATTCTATCAGGCGGCTTCCTCTTTCATTTCTTAGCCCCAATCCATATTCACCTACTATGTTTCCTTCTCTCCCTTTGCCTTCACTCGAATTCCAGTCACCCATGGCTATTAAATTTTCGTCTCCCTTCACTATCTGAATAATTTCTTTTATTTCATCATACATTTCTTCAATTTCTTCGTCATCTGCAGAGCTAGTGGGCATATAAACTTGTACTACTGTAGTAGGTGTGGGCTTCGTATCTATCTTGGCCACAATAATGCATTCACCATGCAGTTTGTAGTAGCTTACCCGCATTCCTATTTTCCTATTCATTATTAAACCTACTCCTGCGTTACCCCTATTTGACTTTGTGTTTATAACCCTGTGTCTCCTGACCAGAAGTCTTGTTCCTCCTGCCACCGAACTTCACTAATTTCCACTATATCTAACTTTAACCTGTCCATTTCCCTTTTTAAATTTTCTAACCTACCTGCCCGATTAAGGGATCTGACATTCCACGCTGCGATCCGTAGAACGCCAGTTTTCTTTCTCCTGATAACGACATCCTTTTGAGTAGTCCCCGCCCGGAGATCCGAATGGGGGACTATTTTACCTCCGGAATGTTTCACCCAAGAGGACGCCATCATCATTTAATCATACAGTAAAGCTGCATGCCCTCGGGAAAAATTACGGCCGTAGTTTCCCCTTGCTTTCAGCCGTTCGCAGTACCAGCACAGCAAGGCCGTTTTGGTTATTGTTACAAGGCCAGATCAGTCAATAATCCAGACTGTTGCCCTTGCAACTACTGAAAAGGCTGCTGCCCCTCTTCAAGAACCACACGTTTGTCTGGCTTCTCAACAGATACCCCTCCGTTGTGGTTGTACCTACGGTACGGCTATCTGTATCGCTGAGGCACGCAAGCCTCCCCACTAACGACAACGTCCATGGTACATGGGAGGGCTGATATATATATATATACACATTATGACTTTTGAACACTATTGAGGTAAATACATTGTTTGTTCTCTATCAAAATCTTTCATTTGCTAACTATGCTTATCAGTAGTTAGTGCCTTCAGTAGTTTGAATCCTTTATTTAGCTGGCAGTAGTGGCGCTCGCTGTATTGCAGTAGTTCGAGTAACGAAGATTTTTGTGAGGTAAGCGATTTGTAAAACGTATATGTTAATTTAGTCAGGGCCATTCTCTTGTAGGGATTTTTGAAAGTCAGATTGCGTTGCGCTAAAAAAATATTGTGTGTCAGTTTAGTGTTGATCAGAATAAGTAAAGACAGTAATTTCTGAGTACGTTCAGTTTTGCTCAGCTGTTTGAAAATCAAACAATGTAAGAGGTTTATCAGCACAGGCATTCATTAATTTTTCGAAGGGGACGTTTCATAATCGTAACTACCACGTTCAGACTCACTTAAATCTTGATAACCTGCCATTGTGGCAGCAGTAACCGATCTAACAACTGCGCCAGACACTTGTTGTCTTATCCAGGCGTTGCCAGCCACGGCGCCGTATTCTGCGTGTTTGCATACCTCTGTATCTGAATACGCATGCCTATACGAGTTTCTTTGACGCTTCGGTGTTTTAATCAAAGGAATAAAGACGTCGGCTATAACTGGGCACCGAAATTAATCAATCGGCAAAGTAGAAAATTTTTTCCGCAAGGTCACTTTAACACGGATTTTAGCTTCTCTCTAACGATTGTCTTGGATGGCGCAGCTATCCGGACAATGAAATTTCCAACCTATGCACACACCATTAATGTACTATCAGTGGCAAAATGGCTCTGAGCACTATGGGACTCAGCTGCTGTGGTCATAAGTCCCCTAGAACTTAGAACTACTTAAACCTAACTAACCTAAGGACATCACACACATCCATGCCCGAGGCAGGATTCGAACCTGCGACCGTAGCGGTCGTGCGGTTCCAGACTGTAGCGCCTTTAACCGCTCGGCCACTACGGACGGCTGTACTATCAGTGCCAGTTTACAACTTTCCCCAGCTAATGTCGGTATTCCTGTGATCAATTGTCATATAAGGCTGCAGAATCAACTATATAAAGAACAGACACCACACACGCACACACATACATGTAAAGACTACGTTTAGATTTTGTTTACTCTTATTGGAACGTACGTTCTCGGAATTTTAACAATAATCTTCCCTGTGATGTACGACGTCCCTGTTTTGGCGTCTGCCATTGGAGTGTTTACTAAACGAACACCTCATGAAACGTGTCGTCCTTCTTCGGATCATCCCTATCTTCTCTATCAATCCTGTCCGGTATGGACCTCGAGATGGTTATCAGTACACAAGAAACGGTTTAATCTTTGTTTTGTAACCCAAATATTTGGTGGGTAGATTGCACATTCATAAGATTCTTCTACTGAATCTCAGACGGGAATGTGCATTTTCCTGCAACTAGTTTTATATGGTCATTCCATTTTAGATCACCCCGGACATGTATTTGTAAGTACTTTGGTATTTATCATTTCCAGTGATTTATCGCCCACAGTGTAATCGAACATTAATCTATATTTTCACCCTTTATGCGCAATACATTATGTTTATTTATTTCCTGTGTCAGCTACCATTCCTCACACCAAACGTCGATCGTCCACAGCTCTTCCTACATTTCGTTGCAACCTTCCTGTCGTTTCTAGTTTCGTACAGAAACAGTATAATCCGCGAACAGTCTCAGGGAGCTTGCGAAGTCGTTCTCTAAGTCATTTCTTAACAGTAACGGCCCTCTGACATTCCCCTAGTGCACTGTCAAAGCTATGCAAACGTCTTTCAAATCACGAATTCACGAGGCAAATGTAAGTCTCCATGATCATGTAACTATGCTTCACACCTATGGCTTCATTCGAAAACAAAAACTAGTACTCACGTAGAGTGACTAGACAGAGTGGTAGAACAATTTTAACAATTGTGGGACTTGACTGTATTGCTATTCCTTTTATTTGCTATGGTATCTAGCAACCTAAAAAAATAGTTTCTCTTTGAATAATTATAGGGCATATAAATATTTATACTATTGCACATGTAACTAGGGGAGAATGAACCACAAGAAAAATTTGAAGAAAAAGAATCTGTACCTAAGTACTATTACAATTTGTTTAAGACCAAAGATTGTATCATTTACAAGCGAATCTAATAAAAACTCAATGCGACGTCTCGCCATTGCGTGTGCCACGTGAAACACTGAAGCACTTGAAATGTTGAAACAACGTTCTGATAGGGTAGGTCATAACACCTGTTGAAAATTTTCTTCTATGTGCAAAATAAATCTGTACGGCAGATCGTTCGTAGCTCAATATTTCGTCACCAGGCGCGTACCAGATTTTAAATCAAATCTATCGGCATGTAATATTCTATACTTAATCCACCCTGTCAATGAAGCTGTTACTCTGGGCAGAATTGAATTTTGTCGGCAGTACCAGACCAGTTTTTGCGGGAAATTGTTCAATTCACAAATAAAAATTGCTCGAGGCAGCATACAACATGTTGTGGGGAAGGCGAGTCGGACTGCATTTTATTGGCAGAACACACATAAGACGCAACAGATCTACTAAAAGAGACTACATAAGATGCGCGTGTCCATCCTCTTCCCGAGTACTGCTGCATCGTATGGAATCCTTACCAGACTGAACTGACAGGGGACACTGGAAAAATTCAAAGAATAGTGGCAGCTCGCTCGGCATTATCGCGAAATAGGAGAGAGAAAGTCATAACTGAGATACGCAAATTGGAGTGGCAATCATGAAACCAAAGTCGTGAGGTGACACGTTTCTACAAAATTTCAATACCAGCTTTCTCCTCCGCACGCGAAAATATTTTGTCGACACCCACCTACATAAGGAGAAATGGCCATCGTAATAAAACAACAGAAATCAGAGTCTCACGGAAAGATTTAAGTGTTCGTTTTTCCCGAGCGCTGTTCGAGAGTGGAACGATAGACAAATAAGGGAAATAAAGATTGAGAGAAATATCCATCAGATGTTCTTTTTTCCAAAGCTCGATGTGGCAATTGAGTACGACAATGGATATCAAAGAGAAATATTAAATAAGTGAATATTGAGACATAGTCTACTTCGCATATTTTCATACGCTTATGTCGTATGGTATTATTTTTTGGGGTAATTCTTCTGATTCAAAAAGGATATTTTTGGCTCAAAAACGGGCTGTTCGAGCTATATGTGGTGTAAGTTCGAGAACCTCTTGTCGACCCCTATTCAAAAATCTGGGAATTCTGACATTGCCCTCACAGTATATATTTTCTTTAATGTCGTTGTTGTTAGCAATATATTAGCCTATTCCCAAGAGTTAGCAGCTTTCACTCAGATAATACTAGGCAGAAATCAAATCTGCATGTAGAATGCACATCCTTGACTCTTGTGCAGAAATGAGTGCAGTATTCTGCTGCATCCATTTTCAATAAGCTACCACAAGAACTCAAAAATCTTAGCAGTAGCCCAAACTCTTTTAAGTCTAAACTGAAGAGTTTCCTCGTGGCTCACTCCTTCTATACTGTCGCGGAGCTCCTGGAAGAGCTAAAAAATTAAGCAAATTCCAGTGTTACATTGTTGATTGTCTTCATTTAAACTTACGACTTGTCACCTGAATATGTTTTTTTTTATATTTCATTTTATCTGTTTCTAATATCGTGTTATAATTTCATGTATTGACTCGTTCCATGACCATGGAGACTTCTCCTTAATTTGGTCCCACGGAACAATAAATAAAAAATAAAAATAAAATAAATAAACATACTGGCTTATATCTCACTATTGCAGCTTAAGCTAGACATTCCCTTGCTGCCATGAAAAGTTGTTTAAAATTATGTTCCGTCAGATGTTAACTAAATATCAGTTAGAGCAGAAGCAACTGCAGTCAACCTAGCAGCCAGCTTGTTTTTACTATCATTTGTACAAAATTAGATGGTCCTCTTTAAATGGCGAGGAATAATAGTATTTTTCAGACTGATGTGATGTTCATTAAATAGGACTGTCACTTGAGTCGCGTGCCTCTTAGGACACCATCCTGTCTGTTTCTTCCTTAGACAATAGGACTCCTCTCCCCGTTGTATATGCAGCTGTCATTGTCCAACGGTACGTTTTCAAGCGAATCAGGAGGTCAATATGTTAAACTTTTGGTCGGAATGCGCTGGAGAAGCCAGTCTTGTGATTGGGCGATGCCCCCAAGCGACTCAATGGTACCAGCGGTGGCGGTTGCCTGTGTATTGCACATACGAACGCGCATTTTTGTGGTACGTTAGTCTGGTCGAGATATTTCAGAAATAATCAGAATGGATGGGGAAGGTGCAAGCGTCTCCCTTTGTATCATAGGTTAACGACGCCCCTGGGGCTCGATTTGCCACTAATATTATGACGTTGATTTTTCTCGGGACATAATAGAACAGGAGAGGATTCGAGTAGAAAATTACTTTTATCCTGATAGATCAACTAATAGCCCCAAGCTCTGTTTGGATTAACAACAATTCAGCCGGGTAATATTTACAGCGACTGTCGATATTTCAGTTGGAGTACACCCCTCCGTTTTCAAAGCACAAACTGCAACGGACAGGCGCCGTAAAGGCAAATTTAGAACCTCGGTTCTAGGAGTAATTAAAGAAAGATAACATACACACACTGAACACTAGTGCCTCCAAAGATGACCAAAGTCAGAGGTGTCGATAGTGAAAGATAACGAACTAGCAAGTGAGTAACATTGATTCTGGCCCTCTGTGTTTTGACAAGGAAGGGAGCAGGATTCCAAGCAGGGTTTAAAAAGACCGCCATCCCTGTTTACAAGGTTGCTCGCTAATTTAATCTCAACAGCCTCCTTGATAATACTGTCCCAGTAACTGGACATGCACGCCAACATCTCGGTATTGTTATATAACCTAGGGTGACCAGACAATTTTCGGCAATAGGAAATCTACTTGGCAGCTGTATTCGCGTGTAACGTTTACGCTCAGTATATCGTCCTCCACGGTCCTGATAGTCTGACCAATACGTGCAATGCCACAGCTACAAGGAATGCAATATGCACCCGCCTTAAGCGAACCATCATCATCCTTAACATAACGCAAAAGCGCTCTAATTTTAGACGGTAGTCGGAAAACACATTGCACATCGTATTTCCGTAAAATACGACCGATCTTGTTGGAAGTGCTTTCTACGTAAGGCAAAAAGGCAGTGGACTTAGGTATCGACTCAATATTATCATCAATCACCCGATGCACAGTTGGTCGATGGCGCACAAGTTCAATCTGTCTCTCACTATAACCATTTTGACGAAATGTAGTTTCAAGATGGGTCAGCTCAGCTGGCAAAGTTTCTGTGTAAGAAATGACGTGTGCCCAGTGTACAAAGGTACGAAGTACCACTTCTCGCTGCGCCGGGTGGTGACAACTATCAACCTGTAAATACAAGTCAGTGTGAGTATGTTTCCGATAAACTGCATGTCCCAATGATTCGTCAACTTTCCTCCTAACCAAAACATGAAGAACGGGAGGGCAACCATTCTCTTCCAACTCCATCATAAAACGAACGGGTGGATCGAGTTCAGATGTCCTAAAAAAGGCATTCAAATTCTACCTACCATGAGGCCAAACAACAAAAGCATCATCAACATATCTGTCCGCCCCCGGTAGCTGAGTGGTCAGCGCGACAGAATGTCAATCCTAAGGGCCCGGGTTCGATTCCCGGCTGCGTCGAGATTTTCTCCGCTCAGGGACTGGGTGTTGTGTTGACCTAATCATCATCATTTCATCCCCATTGACGCGCAAGTCGCCGAAGTGGCGTCAAATCGAAAGATTTGCACCCGGCGAACGGCCTAGCCGATGGGAAGCACTAGTCACATGACATTTACATTTACATGAACATATCTGAAGAAACAGGAGGGTTTCAAATGTGTCGGCTCCAGTGCACGTTCCTCGAAAACTTCCATAAACAAATTTGCAATCACAGGAGACAACGAACTACCCATCGCAACTCCATCTGTCTGTCTGCTGAAAAGAAAAGCCTCCTAACAAAAAACGAGTAGGCCAAATGCAGACGACGCAGAAAGCTATGCTTGTCACCAAAGCTGTGGTCCACGAAAGAGAAAGGAAACTGAGAAGACTCACTCTGATTCCGACATGTCTTTGAAGAGTGGCGACAGTATGGATATTGTCTATCTCTTTGGAGAATCCACACTACATCGTATTGTTATGACAGACATGCTGGTGGAGGAGATTTCATTTTGGCTAAATTTCGAGGAGGAAAGAGGAATTCATACAGCTGCAGAAACGTCTGCACCATACAAAAATTACTGCAAAATGACCTAGAAGCTATGTCTCTAGGACCTGTGCATATAGACAAAATACTTTTCCACTTAAATGAAAAATACGTTACCCCTGTTTGTAACGGTGCCAATTTTGCTACTGCGGCTGGAAATATGGTTTCTGCAGTCCTGTTAGTGTTCATATAAAAACATAAGGTAGTGATTCCCCTTTGCTTCTCTATTATTTTTGTATTAATGTCAATATTTTACAATGGTTAACTGTTTCTAACAATTTATGACTGACTTTATAGTGTTACAGGAAGGAAAAAAAATGAAAAATCTTTCTCTAATTCACCCCGACGTTCGTTTTATGCTATAAATATGCAAGAAATGCCCCAACAGAAAAATCCCAGTCATACAGATTCATCGTTTTGTGTGATCTTAAAACCTTCTGTCTTCAGTATACATAACAATATCAGATGTGTACCATATTTTGGGCGATCCATCTTATATTTAAGTATTTCAGTCCAAAAATTAATACATTGTTTTTATATTTTGTATTCTACATATGTAACTTTAAAAAATTAAATTCAGTTTAGTTGTTAGTGGACTTTTTCGGTGGAATGCCAGAACTTAGAGACGAAAGATTCTTGGTGGCATTAATGGTCCGAGGATGGAGTGGAGGTTATTCAGGACCTGTTTCTGCAACGCACAGGCTGGGGAAAGACTCACAGTTCTTCGAACAAGTCAAAGTCCGTTGCCGGAGCAGTGCAGATGGAGTTCCGACTCTAGTGCTGTGAAGACTGGGTAAGTATTCTCGTTTCAGCGTTTGAAATTAACTGAGACTGGCAACGTTGGTAGATTCTTGTGAAACAAATGTGCAGTAAGTAAAGTTCTTTCGCTATTATTTCGGTAGCTAGTATGAATTAAACAAAGATATTTAAGATTATTATATGTACGAGCTCCCCCATGAACCATGGACCTTGCCGTTGGTGGGGAGGCTTGCGTGCCTCAGCGATACAGATAGCCGTACCGTAGGTACAACCACAACGGAGGGGTATCTGTTGAGAGGCCAGACAAACGTGTGGTTCCTGAAGAGGGGCAGCAGCCTTTTCAGTAGTTGCAAGGGCAACAGTCTGCATGATTGACTGATCTGGCCTTGTAACAATAACCAAAACGGCCTTGCTGTGCTGGTACTGCGAACGGCTGAAAGCAAGGGGAAACTACGGCCGTAATTCTTCCCGGGAGCATGCAGCTTTACTGTATGATTAAATGATGATGGCGTCCTCTTGGGTAAAATATTCCGGAGGTAAACTAGTCCCCCATTCGGATCTCCGGGCGGGGACTACTCAAGAGGATGTCGTTATCAGGAGAAAGAAAACTGGCGTTCTACGGATCGGAGCGTGGAATGTCAGATCCCTTAATCGGGCAGGTAGGTTAGAAAATTTAAAAAGGGAAATGGGTAGGTTAAAGTTAGATATAGTGGGAATTAGTGAAGTTCGGTGGCAGGAGGAACAAGACTTTTGGTCAGGTGACTACAGGGTTATAAACACAAAGTCAAATAGGGGTAATGCAGGAGTAGGTTTAATAATGAATAGGAAAATAGGAGTGCGGGTAAGCTACTACAAACAGCATAGTGAACGCATTATTGTGGCCAAGATAGATACGAAGCCCACACCTACTACAGTAGTACAAGCTTATATGCCAACTAGCTCTGCAGATGACGAAGAAATTGAAGAAATGTATGATGAAATAAAAGAAATTATTCAGATAGTGAAGGGAGACGAAAATTTAATAGTCATGGGTGACTGGAATTCGAGTGTAGGAAAAGGGAGAGAAGGAAACGTAGTAGGTGAATATGGATTGGGGCTAAGAAATGAAAGAAGGAGCCGCCTGGTAGAATTTTGCACAGAGCACAACTTAATCATAGCTAACACTTGGTTTAAGAATCATGATAGAGGGTTGTATACATGGAAGAACCCTGGAGATACTAAAAGGTATCAGATAGATTATATAATGGTAAGACAGAGATTTAGGAACCAGGTTTTAAATTTTAAGACATTTCCAGGGGCAGATGTGGACTCTGACCACAATCTATTGGTTATGACCTGTAGATTAAAACTGAAGAAACTGCAAAAAGGTGGCAATTTATGGAGATGGGACCTGGATAAACTGAAAGAACCAGAGGTTGTACAGAGCTTCAGGGAGAGCATAAGGGAACAATTGACAGGAATGGGGGAAAGAAATACAGTAGAAGAAGAATGGGTAGCTTTGAGGGATGAAGTAGTGAAGGCAGCAGAGGATCAAGTAGGTAAAAAGACGAGGGCTAGTAGAAATCCTTGGGTAACAGAAGAAATATTGAATTTAATTGATGAAAGGAGAAAATATAAAAATGCAGTAAGTGAAGCAGGCAAAAAGAAATACAAACGTCTCAAAAATGAGATCGACAGGAAGTGCAAAATGGCTAAGCAGGGATGGCTAGAGGACAAATGTAAGGATGTAGAGGCTTATCTCACTAGGGGTAAGATAGATACTGCCTACAGGAAAATTAAAGAGACCTTTGGAGATAAGAGAACCACTTGTATGAACATCAAGAGCTCAGATGGAAACCCAGTTCTAAGCAAAGAAGGGAAAGCAGAAAGGTGGAAGGAGTATATAGAGGGTCTATACAAGGGCGATGAACTTGAGGACAATATTATGGAAATGGAAGAGGATGTAGATGAAGACGAAATGGGAGATACGATACTGCGTAAAGAGTTTGACAGAGCACTGAAAGACCTGAGTCGAAACAAGGCCCCCGGAGTAGACAACATTCCATTGGAACTACTGACGGCCTTGGGAGAGCCAGTCCTGACAAAACTCTAACATCTGGTGAGCAAGATGTATGAAACAGGCGAAATACCCTCAGACTTCAAGAAGAATATAATAATTCCAATCCCAAAGAAAGCAGGTGTTGACAGATGTGAAAATTATCGAACTATCAGTTTAATAAGCCACAGCTGCAAAATACTAACACGAATTCTTTACAGACGAATGGAAAAACTGGTAGAAGCCGACCTCGGGGAAGATCAGCTTGGATTCCGTAGAAATGTTGGAACACATGAGGCAATACTGACCTTACGACTTATCATAGAAGAAAGATTAAGGAAAGGCAAACCTACGTTTCTAGCATTTGTAGACTTAGAGAAAGCTTTTGACAATGTTGACTGGAATACTCTCTTTCAAATTCTAAAGGTGGCAGGGGTAAAATACAGGGAGCGAAAGGCTATTTACAATTTGTACAGAAACCAGATGGCAGTTATAAGAGTCGAGGGACATGAAAGGGAAGCAGTGGTTAAGAAGGGAGTAAGACAGGGTTGTAGCCTCTCCCCGATGTTATTCAATCTGTATATTGAGCAAGCAGTAAAGGAAACAAAAGAAAAATTCGGAGTAGGTATTAAAATCCATGGAGAAGAAATAAAAACGTTGAGGTTCGCCGATGACATTGTAATTCTGTCAGAGACAGCAAAGGACTTGGAAGAGCAGTTGAATGGAATGGATGGTGTCTTGAAGGGAGGATATAAGATGAACATCAACAAAAGCAAAACGAGGATAATGGAATGTAGTCGAATTAAGCCGGGTGATGTTGAGGGTATTAGATTAGGAAATGAGACACTTAAAGTAGTAAAGGAGTTTTACTATTTGGGGAGCAAAATAACTGATGATGGTCGAAGTAGAGAGGATATAAAATGTAGACTGGCAATGGCAAGGAAAGCGTTTCTGAAGAAGAGAAATTTGTTAACATCGAGTATAGATTTAAGTGTCAGGAAGTCATTTCTGAAAGTATTTGTATGGAGTGTAGCCATAGATAATTTAATGTGATCTCACTATTAACTGATACGTTTCAATCTCTTATCCTGCTAGTAATGACTATTCGCTTTTTAAAAGGAACTTTTTAACTATCGAACCTGCCATGATAGGTCTCTCACATAGCTTCACATGTATTACAACTCTTTCAAGATGGTTTGATGAACCTTGTGAAGAACTTGTAGTCACGTATATGCAAGAGTCACATCTAAAATTAAACGACAGAATGAAACCAATACGATTCCTCTAGCTCAGAGCCTTAGAACCAGAATGTTCGTAGGGAGCACCATGCAAGCTGGCAACAGCGATGTAAGAGATCATATGCATGGACCACAGATAGAGAGACATACTGGGCGGAGATTATGCTTCCAACGCTATACGTCGATTTGAACTCCATGGATTCCTTTTTATAGAAATACCTGAAAGATGAGGTTTCTGCTCAAGAAGAAAAGTAGGACCCACGAATTGTTTACAAGTTAGAATGAAATCTGTTGCGTAGTTGGTAACTCGATGATTGGATATTATCGACTCGGTATGGCCAATCGTTATCATCACTCTCAACATCTTGAAACACTCAAAATTTCCTTTAGTTTAAAATTTTCAGCGTATATCAATGTCCCTTGGCCATTATTAAAAGTATAGCGCAATTTTAGAAACTTGCACTGAACGCTCTCTTTTTACCAGTTACGTCTTTTCTGTTTCAAAAGGGAATAGCCCTTTTTTTGCCCTTACGAGGATATAAGAGTAACGTCCAGCACGGAATATTTCCGTCAGTATTGAGCTCTGTAACTAGTTAAAGTTTTCGTCTGATAAGGACTCGCTGCACCACTAAGAAGTTTAGTCTCGGCGCAAGTACGCGCTTAATTAAAAGCGCAAGAGAGCACCTTTACGCACTGGAATGCTGGGAGTCATCGAAAGTTTCAGTGCTGTATATTTAATTTCCCTTCATTCCCACACAGTTGAAATTACACCACATCAAAGCAGGAAAACATATCTCAGAACACCGTTCTTCTTTGCTTCGTCTGAAGTTGTCCTCGGTTGGCACAGACTAGATATACAGGGTTATTACAAATGATTTGAAGCGATTTCACAGCTCTACAATAACTTTATTATTTGAGATACGTTCACTATACTTTGCACACACATAGAAAAACTCAAAACGTTTTTTTAGACATTCACAAATGTTCGATATGTGCCCCTTTAGTAATTCGGCAGACATCAAGCCGACAATCAAGTTCGTCCCACACTCGGCGCAGCATGTCCCCATCAATGAGTTCGAAAGCATCGTTGATGCGAGCTCGCAGTTCTGGCACGTTTCTTGGTAGAGGAGGTTTAAACACTGAATCTTTCACATAACCCCACAGAAAGAAATCGCATGGGGTTAAGTCGGGAGAGCGTGGAGGCCATGACATGAATTGCTGATCATGATCTCCACCACGACCAATCCATCGGTTTTCCAATCTCCTGTTTAAGAAATGCCGAACATCATGATGGTAGTGCGGTGGAGCACCATCCTGTTGAAAGATGAAGTCGGCGCTGTCGGTCTCCAGTTGTGGCATGAGCCAATTTTCCAGCATGTCCAGATACACGTGAAACTTGCCTGCACGTGTTCAACAGTTTCTTCGCTCACTGCAGGCCGACCCGTTGATTTCCCCTTACAGAGGCATTCAGAAGCTTCAAACTGCGCATACCATCGCCGACTGGAGTTAGCAGTTGGTGGATCTTTGTTGAACTTCGTTCTGAAGTGTCGTTGCACTGTTATGACTGACTGATGTGAGTGCATTTCAAGCACGACATACGCTTGCTCGCCTCCTGTCGCCATTTTGTCTCACTGCGCTCTCGAGCGCTCTGGCGGCAGATACCTGAAGTGCGGCTTCAGCCGAACAAAACTTTATGAGTTTTTCTACGTATCTGTAGTGTTTCGTGACCATATGTCAATGAATGTAGCTACAGTAAATTTATGAAATCGCTTCAATCATTTGTAATTGCCCTGCATATACGACCAACGTTTTATGAAGTTCTTGAAACGGTATTGCTAACTAGATACCGATTCTCGGATTTATGCATTTATTTTCCATGTACGTTTAAGCAAGTGATTTTCACAAGGTTGGGTACGATATGCTTTCATTAACTGTAAAAACATCTAACGGCAGGACTACGAAGTTAAGGTGGCCGAGATCTAGCATCTTAGATCTCACATAGCATCTGATTCATCTGCGACGAGAGGACGGTGGCATTCCCACCCTCATGCTGTTTAAAGTTTGCCCCGCGTGGTAGGCAGTTCTGTCTTCCCACCCGAAACTTGTCATGGCACCCTTGAGGACCAAAATTTTACTATCGGTAACGGGAAGGTTTTTGAAACCGAAAGGGTTGTTACGTTTTGCGTACTTCTGTGCATCTCGTGATATCCTTGACAATAAGGACTGCCTAAGATATAATTAAGTAGTGCACTGTGAATACTCACAACATAACAGCCTGCTCGTTTCATGCACTTACCGTTACCCATCTCTAAATTTCCCTCATTTCGTCCAGCGCCACGCGCACAAAAAATGTTCAAATGTGTGTGAAATCTTATAGGACTTAACTGCTAAGGTCATCAGTCCCTAAGCTTAGACACTACTTAACCTAAATTATCCTAAGGACAAACACACACACCCATGCCCGAGGGAGGACTCGAACCTCCGCCGGGACCAGCCGCACAGTCCACGACTGCAGCGCCTCAGACCGCTCGGCTAACCCCGCGCGGCACCACGCCCACAACACCTGGTACCTGCATATGGCCCAGAATACAAAGTTCCCGTAATATTTCCATCTGATGGTGAGTCTGCAGTGGTTCGAAAGCTAGTTAATAGTTCATGTGCAATACATTGTATCAAAAATCCAGAAACGCTGCTGTTGAAAGTTTATACCCAAATAAACGTCCAGTTTAAAACATAGTTGCAGTTCGTCACCCTCAATGAATATACTGAAATTTTCTCTTCTTTGGTTATTACTGGGCTACCACCTAATGTCTTGATAATCAGACAGGTGTTTCTGTTTTTTTTCCCAAAGGTCCATTCATTCTTCATATGAGCGACATCTGAATTTTCCTTAATGATGCACTTTTCAGCAGCCTTGCATTTATCATAAGGCCATTCCTGTTTAGCCATTTTGCGCTTTCTATCAGTCTCATTTCTTAGATGTCTGTTTTCTGTTCCACCTGCATCATTTACTGCATTTTTAGAGCAAACGATATTTGTGGCCGAGGTGTCAATGTCTGGGTAATGTGGACACAGCATCTTATCGTAGATGGAAAGTCATCGAGGGATATGGAAGTAACTTCGGCAGTACACCAGGGATCTGTGATGTGACCCATGCCGATCACGTTCTACAATAATGACCTAGATGACAATATCAATACCAATATTAAAGTTTTTGCAAAACATAAAGTTATCTCTAATGTACTCGTTGAAAGACGCTGCAGAAACATCCCATCAAATCTTAATTCGATTACAAAACAATGAAAGGACAGGTAATATGTTTTAAATGTTCATAAATATTCAGATGCATTTGACAGAACACCAAAACAAATCGTGGTTTCAAAATCAGTGAGCAGTAGATAGGGTAGAATACTGGGAGAACGCAGCCAACCGACGATGGTGTATGTTCATGAGTAATCCTCCGCCATGAGTGCCCTCCGCCACACACCGTTGGGTGGCTTGCGAAGTATAAATGTAGATGTAGATGAATCCTAGGATACTGATCAAGAGTATGAGAGACTTATGGAGTTACTGGGGATACTGATCAATTAGGGAAAGGTAAAGTAAATATGATACAAAATCACAAAATAGTCTATAATTTGGAAATAAAAAGAGTAATTGTCAGAAAAATTGTAAACATTGCAGAGTACAAGCTATTTTGAACTGAAATTGTATTTAATTTTTTAAAGTTACAAATGTAGAATACAAAATAAAAAAACAATGTATTAATTTTTGGACTGAAATACTTAAATATAAGATGGCTCGCCCAGAATATGGTACACATCTGATATTGTTATGTATACTGAAGACAGAAGGTTTTAAGACCACACAAAACGATGCATCTGTATGACTGGGATTTTTCTGTTGGGGCATTTCTTGCATATTTATAGCATAAAACGAAAGTCGGGGTGAACTAGAGAAAGTTTTTTATTTTTTTTCCTTTCTGTAACACTATAAAGTCAGTCATAAATTTTTAGAAACAGTTAACCATTGTAAAATATTGACATTAATACAAAAATAATAGAGAAGCAAAGGGGAATCACTACCTTATGTTTTTTTATGAACACTAACAGGACTGCAGAAACCATATTTCCAGCCGCAGTAGCAAAATTGGCACTGTTACAAACAGGGGTAACGTATTTTTCATTTAAGTGGAAAAGTATTTTGTCTATATGCACAGGTCCTAGAGACATAACTTCTAGGTCATTTTGCAGTAATTTTTGTATTGTGCAGACATACCTGCAGCTGTATGAATTACTCTGTCCTCCTCGAAATTTAGCCAAAATGAAATCTCCTCCATCAGCATGTCTGTCATAACAATACGATCTAGTGTGGATTCTCCAAAGAGATAGACATTATCCATACTGTCACCACTTCACCCTGAGAAGAGAAAATCTCCGACCCAGGCGGGAATCGAACCCGGGCCCTTAGGATTGACAGTCTGTCGCGCTGACCACTCAGCTACCGGGGGCGGACGGATATGTTGATGATGCTCTTGTTGTTTGGCCTCATGGTAGGTAGAATTTGAATGCCTTTTTTAGAACATCTGAACTCGATCCACCCGTTCGTTTTACGATGGAGGTGGAAGAGGATGGTTGCCTTCCCGTTCTTCTTGTTTTGGTTAGGAGGAAAGTTGACGGATCATTGGGACATGCAGTTTATCGGAAACATACTCACACTGACTTGTATTTACAGGTTGATAGTTGTCACCACCCGGCGCAGCGAGAAGTGTTACTTCGTACCTTTGTACACAGGGCACACGTTATTTCTGACACAGAAACTTTGCCAACTGAGCTGACCCATCTTGAAACTACATTTCGTCAAAATGGTTACAGTGAGAGACAGATTGAACTTGTGCGCCATCGACCAACTGTGCATCGGGTGATTGATGATAATATTGAGTCGATACCTAAGTCCACTGCCTTTTTGCCTTACGTAGAAAGCACTTCCAACAAGATCGGTCGTATTTTACGGAAATACGATGTGAAATATGTTTTCCGACTACCGTCTAAAATTAGAGCGCTTTTGCGTTATGTTAAGGATCATCATGGTTCGCTTAAGGCGGGTGTATATCGCATTCCTTGTAGCTGTGGCATTGCACATATTGGTCAGACTATCAGGAACCGTGGAGGACGATGTACTGAGCGTAAACGTTACACGCGAATACAGCTGCCAAGTAGATTTGCTATTGCCGAAAATTGTCTGGTCACCCTAGGTTATATAACAATACCGAGATATTGGCGTGCATGTCCAGTTACTGGGACAGTATTATCAAGGAGGCTGTTCAGATTAAACTAGCGAGCAACCTTGTAAACAGGGATGGCGGTCTTTTTAAACCCTGCTTGGAATCCTGTTCCCTTCCTTGTCAAAACACAGAGGGACAGAATCAATGTTACTCACTTGCTAGTTCGTTATCTTTCACTATCGATACCTCTGACTTTGGTCATCTTTGGAGGCACAAGTGTTCAGTGTGTGTATGTTATCTTTCCTTAATTACTCCTAGAACCGAGGTTCTAAATTTGCCTTTACGGCGCCTGTCCGTTGCAGTTTGTGCTTTGAAAACGGAGGGGTGTACTCCAACTGAAATATCGGCAGTCGCTGTAAATATTACCTGGCTGAATTTCCGTAAGTTGTTTGAACACATTAATCGTTCATTCCATTCAGCAGATCATGTAACTCTTCTCCATTTTCACTCAGGGTACCAAAGTCATCAGCGAATCGTATCATTGATACCCTTTCATCTTAAATTTTAAATCCACTCCTGAACCTTCCTTTTATTTGCGTAATTGCTTCTTCGATGTACGGACTGAACAGTAGGAGCTACAGACCATATCCCTGTCTTACACACTTTTTAATCCGAGCGCTTAGTTCTTGGTCGTCCACTCTTATTATTCCCTCTTGCCCCTTGTACAGGGCTATTACAAATGATTGAAGCGATTTCATAAATTCACTGTAGCTCCATTCATTGACATATGGTCACGACACACTACAGATACGTAGAAAAACTCATAAAGTTTTGTTCGGCTGAAGTCGCACTTCAGGTTTCTGCCGCCAGAGCGCTCGAGAGCGCAGTGAGACAAAATGGCGACAGGAGCCGAGAAAGCGTATGTCGTGCTTGAAATGCACTCACATCAGTCAGTCATAACAGTGCAACGACACTTCAGGACGAAGTTCAACAAAGATCCACCAACTGCTAACTCCATTCGGCGATGGTATGCGCAGTTTAAAGCTTCTGGATGCCTCTGTAAGAGGAAATCAACTGGTCGGCCTGCAGTGAGCGAAGAAACGGTTGAACGCGTGCGGGCAAGTTTCACGCGTAGCCTGCGGATAATTGGCTCATGCCACAACTGGAGACCGACAGCGCCGACTTCATCTTTCAACAGGATGGTGCTTCACCGCACTTCCATAATGATGTTCGGCATTTCTTAAACAGGAGATTGGAAAACCGATGGATCGGTCGTGGTGGAGATCACGATCAGCAATTCATGTCATGGCCTCCACGCTCTCCCGACTTAACCCCCTGCGATTTCTTTTTGTGGGGTTATGTGAAAGATTCGGTGTTTAAACCTCCTCTACCAAGAAACGTGCCAGAACTGCGAGCTCGCATCAATGATGCTTTCGAACTCATTGATGGGGACATGCTGCGCCAAGTGTGGGAGGAACTTGATTATCGGCTTGATGTCTGCCGAATCACTAAAGGGGCCCATATCGAACATTTGTGAATGCCTAAAAAAACTTTTTGAGTTTTTATATGTGTGTGCAAAGTATTGTGGAAATATCTCAAATAATAAAGTTATTGTAGAGCTGTGAAATCGCTTCAATCATTTGTAATAACCCTGTACTTATTGTGTATTACCCATCTGTCCCTATAGCTTACTCCTATTTCTATCAGAATTTGAAAATGTTGCACGAATTTATATTGTCCTGATTTTTCTTTAGTCTTTCTTCCGTTATCAACCGTGACGTCAGAATTGCCTCTCTCGTGCCTTTACCTTTTCTATAGCCAAACTGATCGTCATCTAGGACAGCCTCAGTTTTCTTTTCCATTCTTCTGTACATTATCCATATCAGTAACTTGGGTGCATGAGCTGTAAAGCTGATTGTGCGATAATTCTCGCCCTTGTCACCTGTAGCAGTCTTCGAAATTGTATGGATGATATCTTTCCGAAAGTGATATGGTATGTTCTCTCACTCATACATTCTACCTACCAGCGTGAATAGTCGTTTTCTTGCCACTTCGCCCAATGATTTTAGAAATTCCGATGGAATGTTATCTATCCCTTCCGGCTTGTTTCATCTTAAGTCCTTCAAAGCTTTTTTAAATTCTGATTCTAATCCTGGATCACCCATGTCTTCTAAATGGACTCCTGTTTCATCGTTTACCACATCAGACAAATCTTCCCTCTCATAGGGTCTTTCGATGTATTTTTTCCACCTATTGCACTCTCCTCTGCATTTAACAGTGGAGTTCCCGCTGCAGTCTTAATGTTAACACTCCTGCTTTTAATGTAACAGAAGGTTGTTTTGACTTTCCTGTAAGATGAGTCTGTCCTTATGACAATCATTTCTTTTTCACTTCTTCACTTTTTATTGCAACTGTTTCGCCTTAGCATCATTAAAATTCATATTTATTTCATTCCTTAGTGAGCTGCATTTCTCTACTCCTGAGCTTCCTCCTTTCATCGATCAACTGACGTATTTCTTCTGTTACCCATAGTTTCTTCGCAGTTACGTTCTTTGTATCTATGTTTTTCTTTCCAACATCTGTGATGCTCTTTTTAGAGATGTCCATTCCTCTTCAACTGTACTGCCTACTGAGCTATTCATTATTGCTGCATCTATAGCTCTAGAGAACTTTAAGCCCATCTCGTCATTCCTTAGTACTTCTGTATCCCACATCACTGCGTATTGATTCTCTCAAATCTCAGCCTACCTTCCATCACTATTTCATTGAGGTCTGAGATTATATCTGGTCTTCGGTACGCCTTACAATCCAGTATCTGATTTCTGAATCTCTTTCTGACCATGATAAAACATAACTAAAATATTCACGTATCTCCAGGCCTTTTCCAAGTGTTCCTAGTCTTCTTCTGATTCTTGAACTTGCTAGAATTTGTTCCAGAACTCAGTAAGTCTTTCTCCTCTCTCACTCCTTGTCCCAAGCCCATATTATCCGGTAACGTTTTCTTCTACTCCTTCCCCTACAACTGCATTCCAGTCCGCCGTAACTATTAGATTTTCATCTCCCTTTATGTACTGTAATATTCTTTCAATGTCTTCATACACTTTCCCTATCTCGTCATCTGCAGCTTGTGACTTTGGCATTTATACTTCAACTGTCGTTGTTGGTGTTGGTTTGCAGTCGATTCTGATAAGAACTATCCTATCACTGAACTATTCACAGTAGCAATCTCTCTGCCCTACCTTCCTATTAATAACGAAACCTACTCCCGTTATACCATTTTCTGCTGTTGTTGATATTACTCTATACTCGTCTGACCAGAAATCCTTGTCTTCTTTCCATTTCACTTCACTGATCAGTGCTATACCTAAATTGAGCCTTTGCATTCCCCTTCTCAGATTTTTTGCTTTCCCTACCACATTCAAGCTTTTGACATTCCACACCCTGACTCGTAGAACGTTATCCTTTCGTTCATTATTAAATGTTTTTCTCGTGGTCACCTCCCCCTTGGCAGTCACTTTCCGGAGATCCGAATCGGGGCTATTCAGGAATCTTTTGCCAATGGAAATATCATTATGACACTTTTTCAGTTAAAGGCCACATATTCTGTGGATTTGGTGGGTACAAAACCAATACATGCATAAGTGTGACAAATGTTCTAGAATTGTGCGCGCAGTCATTTTCATTCTGAAAGCGCTGTTTACCAAAATTATATTTTACGGTCAGAGTGAAGCTGATGAACGACAAACAAATTATCAATAAGTGTTCCTAAAAAAAAAGGGAAGCATAACTAACAGCAGGGACATTTTCCTATGAATATGCTGGGTGTATCATTTTTTGGAAAGTTATGCCTGCATCCGTTTTAGGACACCACACGCTACACGAAAAAGCGAGCATAAATTGCAAGGCGCTTGTCTCAATAACTGGAAAGCTCATATAAATGTTGAAGAACTCGAACCTACAGAAACTCGAAAATGGAATCTAACTATTCTACGAAAGCCTACCTTCAAAGTGTCGAAACCAGTATTAAGTGTGGAGTATGGGACTATACTACAGCGCCCTATGTATTATTTTCGTAGTGTGGCGTTTTATTTGTGTGGGCTCTATGGTGATGGTTGTGCCAACCTGGTTGACACGGAACAGCGTTCGTCGATCGCGATGACCCCGCTCTGTAACTGTTAAAAACAAACTCCTTTCTTGGTTGATCAGTTTCATACACCATGCCCCTTAGACTGATATCAGCGTAACGACGTAGCAGCACGCCGGAATGTGTAAGCAGCCCTTGTTTGAAATTGAAGCACTGGTATTCGAAGTTTAGGCCTCTTAGAGGTTGTCAGGACCAGATCTTTAGCTTACGGCAAATAATGGAGAAGTGTTATGAGTGGAACAGGGAATTGTATCTATGCTTTATAGATCTAGAAAAGGCATATGACCGTGTTCCTAGGAGGAAGTTATTGTCTGTTCTACAAGATTATGGAATAGGAGGCAAACTTTTGCAAGCAATTAAAGGTCTTTACATGGTTAGTCAGGCAGCAGTTAGAGTTGACGGTAAATTGAGTTCATGGTTCAGAGTAGTTTCAGGGGTGAGACAAGGCTGCAACCTGTCTCCACTGTTGTTCATATTATTTATGGATCATATTTTGAAAACAATAGACTGGCTGGGTGAGATTAAGATATATGAACACAAAATAAGCAGTCTTGCATATGCGGATGACTTAGTTGTGATGGCAGATTCAATTGAAAGTTTGCAGAGTAATATTTCAGAGCTAGATGAGAAATGTAAGGACTATGGTATGAAGATTAGCATCTCCAAAACGAAAGTAATGTCAGTGGGAAAGAAATATAAACGGATTGAGTGCCAAATAGGAGGAACAAAGTTAGAACAGGTGGACGGTTTCAAGTACTTAGGATGCATATTCTCACAGGATGGCAACATAGTGAAAGAACTGGAAGCGAGGTGTAGCAAAGCTAATACAGTGAGCGCTCAGCTACGATCTACTCTCTTCTGCAAGAAGGAAGTCAGTACCAAGACTAAGTTATCTGTGCACCGTTCAATCTTTCGACCAACTTTGTTGTATCGACAAGGTTGAGGTTACGGATATGAAAGTAGCTAGGATGATTGCAGGTACTAGTAGATGGGAACAATGGCAGGAGGGTGTCCACAATGAGGAAATCAAAGAAAAACTGGGAATGAACTCTGTAGATGTAGCAGTCAGGGCAAACAGGCTTAGATGGTGGGGTCATGTTACACGCATGGGAGAAGCAAGGTTACCCAAGAGACTCATGGATTCAGCAGTAGAGGGTAGGAGGAGTCGGGGCAGACCGAGGAGAAGGTACCTGGATTCGGTGAAGAATGATTTTGAAGTAATAGGTTTAACATCAGAAGAGGCACCAATGTTAGCACTGAATAGGGGATCATGGAGGAACTGTATAAGGGGGGCTATGCTCCAGACTGAACGCTGAAAGGCATAATCAGTCTTAAATGATGATGATGATGATGCTGATGATGGTGTTCGAAGTCTGTCGGTCTTCTTTATTTCGAACCCACAGCGATTGCACCACTCGTTACAGCAACAACTCCCTTGATCTGAAGCAATTAACCAAATATGCTTCGCGTGTTCGCGACAGGCTGATAATCTTACGCGAACTTGATAACTGTGATTCTTATTCCCTGGTTGCGAATGAGTGTTCAAACCCAGATAATAGGACATCTTGAATTATAAAGTCCATCACTCAAACCGATGCCACATCATAGTTTTGCGAGGATGGTAACTTGTTGATTAATATAGCGTCGTCAAGGCGTCGCTACGGTTGTAATTCAACAACTGATACGACGTAATTCGAGAGATAAAATACTCTTGTGACAACGTACAGAAAGCGTCGTATTTCGGTGTAAACTTGCTGTTCACTGTTAATAACATCACTGAATCATCTATAACGTCTGCGTGCTCTTACGAAATAGTTAATTTCGTAATTACGCAGCAAATTTCCTTTAAATGACGTAGCCGGCACGAAGCATTAAGGTAATATTGGAGTTTATTGAACTTCGTAATTATTTAAACCTGCTTGAATCTATTTGCATCAGCGATTCTAACACTGACTGCAGCTTCCGACAACACGGCGTAACTGTAAGTTCTTCGTGATCGCGTGTAACTGTTTCCTACTCAGGGCTATAATAGAGTTTATGTCGGTGGTTGCTATATTACTGTGTCCTTTGATGTTCGTGACTATCATAGATCCCGAAGGCTATGTCCAAGCGTTAGTCAGGTATCACACTATTTACTTTTCTTACACATATAATAACTGGTCCATTGTCTGGCTAAACCGTAAATGCATTTTATTTCAGTTCGAAATTCTGACTAGTGCGTCAAGTCGATACTGGAAAACTTTTAAAACTTCGCATCGGTTTGAAACAATGTAGTATAGTTCCATAGGCTTAATGCGACGTCTACAAGAGAGACTGAATTTACATCTCCATTGCAGTGTTACATTGTAGTCGCAGAGAACTTACAGCTCGATGCGGCTACAATTCTCTTCTTGGATAAATGATATCTCTGATTTATTTATGGTCTGGGCTTTCACCTTCGTAAGGGATATATTTTGAATTATTTATTTAAAGTTTCAGGCTTCGTGCAGGCTTCGTGTCATCTGATAGTCGTTCATTTAGTCCTTATAATTAACGCTATTGGTTTCATAGTATTCCTGTTAGTCAAACCGGCAATAGTGTTAATGTCAGGATAACTAATTTTGCTATTTGTTTTACTACCAAATGGCTTTCATAAGGTGTTCCATATTTGGGGTGTTGCAGTAGGGATCTTGAAACAAGATCAGCCTCGCCACAGCGTGCTCATAGGCATTAAGCAGTAATTCTTCTATGTTCTGTACCCGAAGGGTACGAGACGAAACCGTCTACATCAGGCTGTTCCAGCTCGTCGGCTCCGTTGTGAGCCGCGGAGCGCTCCCTGCTCCAGGGAGCCGTGTAGCGCGCTGTGGCTATTCAAGTGGGCCGGCACTCAGGCGCGGCTGGCTGAGGCAGGCGGCAAGGCAAGCGTTTTGATGTGCCAGCTGCGTCTTCCAAGATCGACAACCTCATACTCTTAGCTGCTAAGACGTGGTGACATGCTACACCAGGAAATACGATGTTCAGGAAATAAATAAGAAACAACAGTTTTACAAGAAATTGCATACTAAATTTATTGGGCCTCTGTAGCTTGACTTTTCTTTTCATTACAAGATCGAAAATATCAGGCGTCAAAGTGTTCGCAGCGTTAATGCGGAGGATGGCCTTCGTTGTTGCATCTTGAAGAAACGATCGTTCCGTACTTTTTACTCTTTTCATTGCTGAGAAAAGCTGCTCACAACAATACGTAGATCCGAACAAGCACATGATCTGAGCGGCATTGTTGTGAAGCTCGGGAAATGTTTTTTGCTGTAATGAATGATACCATCATGACAAATCAAACGTGTTGAAGCACCTGTCTGTCAACAAAGTTGAATTTTGCTAACCAATAATCTCCAATTGAAGTGATGATGACAAGTCATCGGGGGAAACGGAAAAAGGAGTGCTGAATACCTTAAGTTCCATTTCCAAACTAGTGAGGTCTCGGAATCGTGTTTCAAACGACGTGATGAGCTGCTTTAACTTCGCTTGGTAATCGCTGAAAGTAGTACCTTCAGGTAGTTATAAAGAAGCAAGATGATTGAAGAACGTTAAATGTCCATTAGTCATATGCCTCTCAAATAAACGTAACTTTTGCATGAACGCTTTGATCTGGTCGTGCATGTCAACGATTAGCTGCCCTTTGCCCCGCAATGACAGATTTAAATTATTCAGATGTATAGTTATGTCAGCTAGGAACGCCAGCTCTGATATCCATTTTATATCTTTCAGACAACTCATTTCTTCCCCTTTCATTTCTAGAAAAAGGGTTATTTCCTCACGAATGACAAAGAAAACATCAAGAACTTTTCCCCGACTCAGCCAACGAACTGTACTGTGGTAAGGTATATCCCCATACTCCGCTTCCATATCTTTCAGGAATCCTTTGAATTGGCGATGATTCACACCGGCACAAAATTCACACACTTCACGACATCTTTCATTACGCCACCTAGCTCTACTGTTTCAGCGCACAGTGCCTCTTGGTGAATAAAACAATGAAGGGTCAAAATGTCTTTCCCGAATTCGTCCCTGAGTTTATTTTTCAAACGAGAAGCATAACCTTGGTGACACCCGATCATTTGTGGTGCACCGTCTGTCGCTACAGAATGGAGCTTATCCCACGGCAAATTCAAATTGTCCACTGATTCACAAACAGCTTTAAAAATGTCACGTCCTGTTGCGGTGCAATCGAGTGGTACCACATCCAAGAGTTCCTCAGTTACTTGCAGCTCCATGTCGGCACCACACACGAAGACTACAAGGTGAGAACAGTCAGATATGTCGGTGCTTTAGTCAAGCGCTAGCGAAAATGCAACAAAGCTCTCCGCCTTTTTCCTGAGTTGTTTCTCTAAATCCGCTGCCATGTCCAGGATTCGACGAGATATAATTTGCTTCGACAGGCAAACCCCTTGAATTGCCCGCACCTCCCTTGCACGATTTTACGAGTGGTCCCACCGAAAACGGCTTGCCACTCGCCGCAATGATGTGAACGACCCTGCAGCTTGCTCGAATTGCAGATTCGGTAGTGTTTTCTCTGCTCTCATTCACCTGAAAATTATAAACGCATTATAGAACACGAACTATGTTACATGTTTTGATACCCTCCGTATTACGAAACTGTTTTTAAACTTACGTCCCCTGGTATGTAGTTTCTAAGCCTGGCTATCAGTTCTCTGCGTGCAACGCCTTCTACCTGATCGTAGTGCACTGCGTAAAGACGTGTATAATGTCGTTGTATATTGTACCTCTTCGCAGAATTAAATACTTTATGACATACAAGACACTGCGGACGACCATCCCTCTCAATGAATAGAAAGGTTTCCTCCAATAGAGATACAGGGCTCCCGCGGCTAATCATCGCTGTCATTGAACACGGATTATTGCGTCAGTTGCGGATGCATGCGGCCAGGGGGCAGTGAGTTCGCTTTCCCCCTCCACGCGGGCTCCGAGCTGCCGCAGTGAGCGCTCCGGAGCGCTCCGGCTCCCTGGAGCTCGGTTGGAACAGCCTGGTCTACATGGTTGAATGGGAAATAACCTCTGCCAAGCACTTCACAGTAGATGCAGTTACAGATACAATTATAGATGTAGGTAGAGCGCTCAGTGGTTGGACAAGAATATGGAAACACCGCGAGAAATGCATGTTTAACATAAATACAGATGTTAGCCAAGCCGTCAGGTGGCGCTGTTGTACTTCACCACGATAGGCAACTGTGCAGTGTCCTCAATACATCGCAAGTGTCAGTAATGGTCAAAACAGTGTTGTATGAAGTTGCGAACACATAATGTCAGTGCATCCGAACGTGAGGTTTGTACGAATGCTCATTTGACGGCCACTTCCGTAGCCAAGGGAGCCAAAGTACTGGGTATTTAAAAAGAGGTGCCATATCGGAGATTTACACGGCATACAGGGAGGGCAGAAAAACATCATATGCTAGGTCACGATGCGGACAAAATTGTGTGTTGAACAGTTGCCCCAGGCGGACATTGAAGAAGACAGTGCCGAGAAGTGAAAGGACGAAAGCTGCAAAAGATACTGCAGAAGTGAATGTCGCACCCATGAACCTTGTCAGCACCAAAATAACACGAGGGGAACCTCATAAACAGGGAATTGAAGAAAGGGCTGTAATTCCAACTCCACTCATCAGTGATACAGATTCCAGACCTCCATAAATAGAAAATTGCAGGGCAACCTGGGATTCCAAAACTATTCATCAGTGATGCAAATTCCCATAACGCCGTGCAGAAGGCATAAAATCAGGACTATGGAGCACTGGAGGAAAGTTATTTGTCCGATTGAGTCTTCTTTCTCACTGTTTCCCACTTCATGCCAAGTTTACGTCCCAAAAGTGAACCCTGGTGTGGGTCGGTTGATGATTTGGGTAGCTGTATCCAGGAACTCCATGAGTCTCACCAGCAACACTGCAGCGACGCCTTACTGCCGACACTTATATGACCATTTGATCTTCTCAGGTCCGTCGCATGGTACAATGTTTGATCACCAGTGGTAATGCTGCGTTCCAAAGCAGCAGGACCTCTATTCACAGTGCTCGCATCGTCCACGGCTGGTTTTGTGAGCACGAGAAAGTGTTTTCGTATTTCCACTGGCCACCAAAGTTACCAGGAGTCACTATTATTGAGTCTTTTTGGTCTGTTTTGGAGGGAAGAGTGCGTGATTGCTGCCCACCTCTGTCATCGTTACCTGAACTTGCACTATTTTGCAGGAACAATGCTATATGATGCCTTTGGAAACCTTACAGCTCCTGAGGTACTGTATTTATTCATTGCCAGACGACTGCAACCTAGTTTGAGTGCTACCAGGTTTCATACACGTTTCAGGAGTGGTAATGTGTTGCGTTTTTTGCTTTTTTCAGTGCCGAAAATTTATCATTACATAACGAGACATGGTAGCTTTTTTCCACTCCCCGCAATTCCTAAACGGGTATCCGTGCTTGTGCATGACGTTAAAGATTAAGATTTATATCTGGATGTACATACATATTGCGCGAGCCACCTTTCCGTGCGTGCTGGTGGTGTAGAGGGAGGGGGGGGGGGCGTACCACCACTGGTCATTTCCTTTCCTGTTCCACTCGCAAATGAAGAAAGGGAAAAATGCCAGTCTATAAGCCTCCGTACGAGCCCTAATTTCTCTCATTTTATCTTCCTGATCCTTACGTGAAACTGCGGCGTAACGTGCTCTTTCGTACATCTACGGCGGTTCTGCAACATAAATTGTCCACCTACCTCGATACTGCTGCAGATCTGCAAGCGTAAGTCCTGACTGCAGCTACTTAAGAGATCTCAGAAAAGCAGTGTTGAAGAAATTGAGATTTCATAACTACATGTCGGAAGCCACTATAAGTACAAAAAGCTGAAAATAGTCTTGTGAACTCTAAAGAATAAATCGGAAATGTGTTGCTGTTCAAATTTCTAAGTTCAAAGGTCCTTTTAAACTTGCATTAGGAATTTTTTATTGCTGTTAAGCAAGATCATCAGTCCACATGTGTTCAAATCATTAAAGTTCCTGTTTACAGTCCTCGTCACACTCAAACAGCCAGAACTTTTCCTATCCAATTCCAAAATCATTTACGAGGGTAACACAGTCAATAAACTGCTATATACTTTTGCACTCGGTATTCAGGGGTTGCCTTTAAATAAAGCTTTTCCTCGCCATAAGTACTCAGTACAAAAAAAAATAACTTAGGACCGCCACGCTTTTAGTTCAAAGCTTACACCCGCGATTTCCTCCAGAACAAATTATCTCTCGACTCTCAGAATTTCACAATCTAGTTAATGGTAAACACCAGCTACCTTTATCACTGTACCGAAACGCGGAAATCTCAATATCACTTCGTTTTACACATAATGTGTTTGGACATTTTCAGCATGACCAGCTCCTTCGAAAGCTAGTCCACCACTTCCTCCTTCTCTCTGCTTCTACAAGCACCTCTCTCTCATGCGTTACCGTGGCAAACCGTCTCACTTCTTATTGGCTGTACAGAATCATAGCCAATCAGAACTGACTCTCAGGGCGCGGCTCGCGCCAAATTATAGCAAGAACTGCTCTCAGCTCATTGACGTCATTAAAATAAGCAACTCAAAACTCTCTTGTTAAAAAATAAAATGAAATAACTTTAAGCTGTACTTTACGTCTGGAATTTAACTATATAGTCGTGAACGTTCTGGCTGTCTCTTACATATTCAAACATGCTTCCACTTGTAGGGGAACCACTGGTGGATTCATTCCCACGATACAAAGCTGGAACACTTGCAAGTTCCTATAGAGAATTACAAACTGAAAATTAAATATTGGTGAATGTCCCACATACACTGAAGGTGTTACCATATCTTTTCAAATAGTCACAGTTGGTGAAAACTGTATATATATAGTTTTTTAAGTGTCGGATAATTACGTTTTTTACTGACTTTCCTTTTTTTTTAACTTTCAAATTATGATAGTTATTGACTTCAGATTTTGACAGATTGTTCCTTTACACAACAGAAGGTTATGTACATAACATGAAGTTCCTCATGCTACTTCTAGACCAGTTATTAATTTTTATGATTCCAGAGAATGTAACTACTCTGTAAGCGCCTCACCGCTACTTTCATATGCAGCAGTCACGCCATATGGTCATGACGCACGTCTGCAGGACACAGATCGCCCATTGCAGATCATATAAGATTCTGACTGCTTACACTGGAGCCCACATACATTCATGCAAGAAAGCTTTAATAGACAAATTGGCGATCTCGCCCTGGCTGCGACGCCTCAGAACTCACGTTGGAGGCAGTTGAATCAATCTGCAGCCGATCTCAACTGCCAGTTATCTACATTTCCGTAACAGTGCCTCGCGAAAAGAGTCGTCTTTCCTTCGGGGATTCCCATTTGATTACACGAAGCATTTCCGTAATACTAGCGTGCTGATCGAACCTACTGATAACAAATCTATCAGCACGCATCTGAATTGCTTCAATGTCTTCCCTTATTCTGACTTGGTGGGGATCCCAAGAACTCAAGAACTCAAGAATCGGTCAGAGTAGCGTTGTAAACGCTGTCTCCTTCACTGATGAGCTACACTTTCCCAAAATTCTCTCAATGAAAGGAATTCTAGCATTCATCTTCCCGACTAGGAAGCTAACGTGCTGCTTCCAGTTACTGTCTCTTAGCAACGTTACTCCTAGATATTTAATCCATGTGACGTTGTCATGTAGTACATTACTAATGCCGTATTGCAACGTTACAGAATTGTTTTGCCTACTCATCCGCATTAACTTACATTTAACATGATTTATATACACTACTGGCCATTAAAATTGCTACACCAAGAAGAAATGCAGATGATAAACGGGTATTCATTGGGCTAATGTATTATACTAGAACTGACATGTGATTACACTTTCACGCAATGTGGGTGCATAGATCCTGATAAATCAGTTCCCAGAACAACCACCTCTGGCCGTAATAACGGCCTTGATACGCCTGGGCATCGAGTCAAACAGAGCTTGGATGGCGTGTACAGGTACAGCTGCCCATGCAGGTTCAACAAGTTACCACAGTTCATCAAGAGTAGTGACTGGCGTATTGTGACGAGACAGTTGCTCGGCCATCATTGACCAGACGTTTTCAATTGGTGAGAGATCTGGAGAATGTGCTGGCCAGGGCAGCTGTCGAACATTTTCTGTATCCAGAAAGGGCCGTATAGGACCTGCAACATGCGGTCGTGCATTGTCCTGCTGAAATGTAGGGTTTCGCAGGGATCGAATGAAGGGTAGAGCCACGGGTCGTAACACATCTCAAATGTAACGTCCACTATTCAAAGTGCCGTCAACGCGAACAAGAGGAGGCCGAGACATGTAACCAATGGCACCCCATACCATCACGCCGGGTGATACGCCAGTATGGCGATGACGAATACTCACTTCCAATGTGCGTTCACCGAGATGTCGTCAAACACGGATGTGACCATCATGATGCTGTAAACAGAACCTGGATTCATCCGAAAAAATTACGTTTTCCCATTCGCGCACCCAGGTTCGTCGTTGAGTACATCATCGCATCCTGTCTGCGATGCAGCGTCTAGGGTAACCGCAGCCACGGTCTCCGAGCTGATTGTCAATGCTGCTGCAAACATCGTCGAACTGTTCGTGCAGACGATTGTTGTCTTGCAAACGTCCCCATCTGTTGACTCAGGGATCGAGACGTGGCTGCACTATCCGTTACAGCCATGCGGATAAGATGCCTGTCATATCGACTGCTAGTGATACGAGGCCGATGGGATCCAGCACGGCGTTCCGTATTATCCTCCTGAACCCACCGATTCCATATTCTGCTAATAGTCATTGGATCTCGACCAACGCGAACAGCAATGTCGCGATACGATGAACCGCAATCGCGATAGGCTACAATCCGACGTTTATCAAAGTCGGAAACGTGATGGTACGCATTTCTCCTCCTTACACGAGGCATCACAACAACGTTTCACCAGGCAACGCCGGTCAACTGCTGTTTGTGTATGAGAAATCGGTTGGAAACTCTCCTCATGTCAGCACGTTGTAGGTGTCGCCACGGGCGCCAACCTTGTGTGAATGCTCTGAAAAGCTAATCATTTGCATATCACAGCACCTTCTTCCTGTCGGTTAAATTTTGCGTCTGTAGCACGTCATCGTCGTGGTGTAGCACTTTTTATGGCCAGTAGTGTATATAGAAAATAAGAACGGTCCAGTCACTCGTCGCTGGTGCACTTGTGTCGATACCCTTGTCCCTGTTGAGTACTCGACGCCGAGGGCAGTGGACCAGCTTTACGTAAAACGGCTTGGAGCCATTCACGTATCTGAGTGCTCAATAGGATGCTCGGACCGTCGTCAACAGCCTAGATTGAGGTTTTCCTGAAATCTAGGAATAATGTATCTGTCTGTTTCCTTCCATGTGTGGTTTGTGGAGCATCAAATGAGAAAAGGGCAAGCTGAGTTTTGGACTAGCAATGCTTTCTAAATCCGTGCTGATTTGTGGGCCCAAGATTTATGTCTCAACAAAATACATTATATTGAAATGCGTTTCAGTAATTATGCAGCAAACCGGCGTTAAGATATTGATCTGTAATTTCACTGTTCGACATGGGTACTATTTCTGATATGAAAGTATGTGCTTCTAGACCATTTTACCGTGGGAAATTCAAATATGTAAACAAAATATCGTTGTCAGGGATACTTTTTATGTAATATGTATATATATGTATATTCACAATTCATGGCATCGAGTTTACAACAGTGGTGTTAGCCGCAATTTGTGTCAGTTTTAATGAGTGGCTGTTTTGGCTGACAAGTAACTATCTGTCATATTTCCGAGCACGGTTGAATTTCACTTATATTTCACAGGAGTGGAGACTTTTCATAGATGCATCGAAAACAAGTCTGAAGGGTGTTTTGCTCCATAACGGAAATAAAATACCCTCTGTTCCAGTAGCTTACGCTAGTTTGACAAAAGAGAATTACGAATTCGTACAAAGGATGCTAAATTCATTAAAATACAATGAACACAAATGGAAAATATGTGCAGATTTCAAGGTAATTGCTATGGTACTAGGAATGCAACAAGGCTACACAAAGTATGCCTGTTTTCTTTGTGAGTGGGATAGTCAAGACCGAAATTCTCACTACGTGAAAAAGAAATGGCCTAGGCGAAGATAAAAAGTTGGCGAAAAGAATGGACAACGTGAAAGTCTGGTAACTTCTGAATATATACTACTTCCACTGCTTCACCTCAAACTTGGCTTGATGAAACAATTCGTGAAGGCCATGGATCCAACAGGTTGTGGGTTTGCATATCTAGCTACCAAATTCCCCCGTCTTTCAGCTGCAAAAATAAAGGAACGTGTATTTGTGGGCCCACAAATCAGGGAACTGCAAAAAGATGCAAATTTTGAAGCATGTTTAACTGATAAAGAAAAAACCACATGGGACTGTTTCAATGTGGTGTCGGAAAACTTCCTGAAGAAGAGCTACTAACTACAAAGCAATGGTGAAGGATATGATCAAAGCATATCAAGATTCGGGGTGCAATATGTCTTTGAAGGTACATATAATGGACTCTCATCTGGACTACTTCACAGAGAGTTGTAGTGACGTATCGGATGAACATGGGGAAAGATTCCATAAAGACATATCTACCATAGAAAGGCGCTAAGGGAAGTGGGTACATTCTATGTTAGCAGATTATTGCTGGAATATCATTCGAGAGAAGAAAGATTCACAATACAAGAGAAAAAGTGATGTGCATTACAAGGCAGTGGCTCATTGTTTGTCAATTTTCTGTAATTTCTCATGTCAAATAAATGCTTCAAAGTGTATACACAAAGGTTACCGTGTTATATGTTAGATCCCACCCTTCATTAATGTGATGAACTTATAACATCATAAAGATGTGCATTTCTTTGTCGAAATTCACCTCATGTTTGCTGCACTATATCAGAAACCGAAAAGAGAAATAAAATTGCGATTACTCATAAACTATCCCTGACAGAAAAAAACCAAAAACAGTTTTCAATTCAGCACTCAAAATACAACTAGGATCACAATATTTTTTATCAGAAATAGAAAAAAAAGTTTTTTTTTGTATAACCGTGTTATGGGTGTCCGTTCAAATGGCTCTGAACACTATGCGACTTAACTTCTGAGGTCATCAGTCGCCTAGAACTTAGCACTAATTAAACCTAACTAACCTAAGGACATCACACACATCCATGCCCGAGGCAGGATTCGAACCTGCGACCGTAGCGGTCTCGGTTCTAGACTTTAGCGCCTAGAACCTCACGGCCACTCCGGCCGGCGGTGTCCGTTCTTTTAGCTTCTTACATAAGGGGGTCGCGGGCATCTTTTTATGACTTTGTCCTTTGCGGCACGTAATGCACTCCCATCAAAAGCAGCAAGGCGACTGGTGCGATTACTTTCCTCTTTCGACCGACTGATTTAACCCAAACTTCGGCTTTCAATCTTACTGTCAGGAACGGTACTCCATCAGCGCCCTTCCAATATTGCTGACAATTATGTCTTCCTAAGCCGTAATCCGAATGTGAGGACCCCAACAGATGTGTCACATCAGTTACGCGCCTCATCGATGCCAGTGAAGAAGAGGGAGATATTGCTTAGACACGCTGTATTATTATCCCTTAATCATAGCTCATAACACCTGATACTTACACAAGTTCGAGCATTTTTCAATTTCCTGATATTTGTGCGCAGGATTGAAAGACAGCAAGACAGCAAAATATATTCAATTAAGTTTAAATCTCTTGATTCAGAGCAGGAGCAATGGCCTCTCACAAGCTTTGTGTGTGCAGAAACCTGCATCAGAGTTAGCAGATGTCGGATCGCTCAGTGGAAAAGAACTTCGTGGCAAGTTAAATTAATCTCTGATCCGTATCTGCATTTCGCTGGGCCTCGCAATTTCAAACAAATTACGTCCCCGACTCCTCCTCCCGCCCCCGCTCCTCCCCGCGCCAGGAAAAAAGTTACGTCATAAAAGCAGCCACTTTATGTCAGGGGAGAGAGAGATCGGTTAGCTACTACTACGTTTATCGATATTTTAAAGCGATTATTGCATTACCGTCACAGTATTTTGTCGAGTAATTGCCAGGACCAATTCCTTTCTAACTTCTGTCATATGTTGCAGACTGGTTCGCATAGGGAAAATGCGCTTTTATGTCATTATTCACGTTTCATGTCTTCGTATGAATTGTCATGCAAAGATGTTTTGTGGAGAAAGTGCTGTACAGTTCGTAAATTTTCATAGGAAGACATACTTGTGTGTGACCAACAGCTGCTGTTAAAATAAATCCTTATCACGTAACAGTCCCCACAGAAACCACTTCCACTAGGTGAACCGTAATTTACTTATCTAACTATCAATGCAACGACCTATGGTGCACATGCAAAGTAAAGTATCGTAACACAATTCCAGTACATTCGAATGAAATCAATACAGTAGCTTTGTCTGTATCATCGCTACCGTTGCGTCAGTACAAACAAAATTGTAAAAAAAAAGAACCATCTTGCATCACTGAAAATAAAATAAAAATCAGTACAAACTAATAGTACCGACAGTTTTGATACAAACAATTTACTGTTACCTCTCAATACGGATAAAAATGCGTTTACATGAAAGAATAATTTAACTACATAGTTCATTGTCATGCTACTTAACATACATACGCCTTCCCTATATTTACCGCTGCTGTTTTAACATGAATATCATTTGCAGTATTACTCTGCCACAAGTTTGTCATTGTGGACTGACATGAGTTTCTACTTCTACTGTCTGTAACTGATTCACACCGTTTTACATGTAATTTTTCACCCACTAACTAAAAGGTGCCTAAGAGCAAAGTATATTCCTCTTTGCTTAATCTTGACTTTAGTGTATCCACAAACTTGAATAAATACGAATTAGCCTACATTATTCGTGTTTTTTACTCTAGTAACCAGGGCCTTCTGCGTCGTCATATGATGTACTACTTTTGGTAAGACACTTTTTCACATAAAATTAATACAGTAGCCTTTTCTATAGGACTAAAGTTTCTAGATTGGATTAATAAAAAATACGAGGGTTGGAACTTGTGTTCGAGTATAGTGACTTTTCTGGAGACTAGAAATCTACTCTGTAGGAATCAGAACGGGTTTTGAAAAAGGCGGTCATGTGAAACCCAGCTCGCGCTATTCGTTCACGAGACTCAGAGGGCCATAGACACGGGTTAACAGGTAGATGCCGTGTTTCTTGACTTCCGCAAGGCGTTCGATACAGTTCCCCACAGTCGTTTAATAAACAAAGTAAGAGCATATGGACTATCAGACCAATTGTGTGATTGGACTCAGGAGTTCCTAGATAACAGGACGCAGCATGTCATTCTCAATGGAGAGAAGTCTTCCGAAGTAAGAGTGATTTCAGATGTGCCGCAGGGGAGTGTCATAGGACCGTTGCTATTCACAATATACATAAATGACCTGGTGGATGACATCGGAAGTTCACTGAGGCTTTTTGCAGATGATGCTGGGGTGTATCGAGAGGTTGTAACAATGGAAATTTGTACTGAAATGCAGGAGGATCTGCAGCGAATTGACGCATGGTGCAGGGAATGGCAATTGAATCTCAATGTGGACAAGTGTAATGTGCTGAGAATACACAGAAAGATAGATCCTTTATCATTTAGCTACAAAATAGCAGGTCAGCAACTGGAAGCAGTTAATACCATAAATTATCTGGGAGTACGCATTAGGAGTGATTTAAAATGGAATGATCATATAATGTTGATCGTCGGTAAAGCAGATGCCAGACTGAGATTCATTGGAAGAATCCTAAGGAAATGCAATCCGAAAACAAAGGAAGTAGGTTGCAATACGCTTGTTCGCGCACTGCTTGAATACTGCTCAGCAGTGTGGGATCCGTACCAGATAGGGTTGATAGAAGATATAGAGAAGATCCAACGGAGAGCAGCGCGCTTCGTTACAGGATCATTTAGCAATCGCGAAAGCGTTACGGAGATGATAGATAAACTCCAGTGGAAGACTCTGTAGGAGAGACGCTCAGTAGCTCGGTACGGGCTTTTGTCAAAGTTTCGAGAACATACCTTCACCGAAGAGTCAAGCAGTATATCGCTCCCTCCTACGTATATCTCGCGAAGAGACCATGAGGATAAAATCAGAGAGATTAGAGCCCACACAGAGGCATACCGACAATCCTTCTTTCCACGAACAATACGAGACTGGAATAGAAGGGAGAACCGATAGAGGTACTCAAGGTACCCTCCGCCACACACCGTCAGGTGGCTTGCGGAGTATGGTTGTAGATGTAGATGTAGATGTAGATGCAGAACTTCAATAGTGGCAGCTATTTACACTCCTGGAAATGGAAAAAAGAACACATTGACACCGGTGTGTCAGACCCACCATACTTGCTCCGGACACTGCGAGAGGGCTGTACAAGCAATAATCACACGCGCGGACAGCGGACACACCAGGAACCGCGGTGTTGGCCGTCGAATGGCGCTAGCTGCGCAGCATTTGTGCACCGCCGCCGTCAGTGTCAGCCAGTTTGCCGTGGCATACGGAGCTCCATCGCAGTCTTTAACACTGGTAGCATGCCGCGACAGCGTGGACGTGAACCGTATGTGCAGTTGACGGACTTTGAGCGAGGGCGTATAGTGGGCATGCGGGAGGCCGGGTGGACGTACCGCCGAATTGCTCAACACGTGGGGCGTGAGGTCTCCACAGTACATCGATGTTGTCGCCAGTGGTCGGCGGAAGGTGCACGTGCCCGTCGACCTGGGACCGGACCGCAGCGACGCACGGATGCACGCCAAGACCGTAGGATCCTACGCAGTGCCGTAGGGGACCGCACCGCCACTTCCCAGCAAATTAGGGACACTGTTGTTCATGGGGTGTCGGCGAGGACCATTCGCAACCGTCTCCATGAAGCTGGGCTACGGTCCCGCACACCGTTAGGCCGTCTTCCGCTCACGCCCCAACATCGTGCAGCCCGCCTCCAGTGGTGTAGCGACAGGCGTGAATGGAGGGACGAATGGAGACGTGTCGTCTTCAGCGATGAGAGTCGCTTCTGCCTTGGTGCCAATGATGGTCGTATGCGTGTTTGGCGCCGTGCAGGTGAGCACCACAAGCAGGACTGCATACGACCGAGGCACACAGGGCCAACACCCGGCATCATGGTGTGGGGAGCGATCTCCTACACTGGCCGTACACCACTGGTGATCGTCGAGGGGACACTGAATAGTGCACGGTACATCCAAACCGTCATCGAACCCATCGTTCTACCATTCCTAGACCGGCAAGGGAACTTGCTGTTCCAACAGGACAATGCACGTCCGCATGTATCCCGTGCCACCCAACGTGCTCTAGAAGGTGTAAGTCAACTACCCTGGCCAGCAAGATCTCCGGATCTGTCCCCCATTGAGAATGTTTGGGACTGGATGAAGCGTCGTCTCACGCGGTCTGCACGTCCAGCACGAACGCTGGTCCAACTGAGGCGCCAGGTGGAAATGGCATGGCAAGCCGTTCCACAGGACTACATCCAGCATCTCTACGATCGTCTCCATGGGAGAATAGCAGCCTGCATTGCTGCGAAAGGTGGATATACACTGTACTAGTGCCGACATTATGCATGCTCTGTTGCCTGTGTCTATGTGCCTGTGGTTCTGTCAGTGTGATCATGTGATGTATCTGACCCCAGGAATGTGTCAATAAAGTTTCCCCTTCCTGGGACAATGAATTCACGGTGTTCTTATTTCAATTTCCAGGAGTGTAGATACGTGTTTCAAAGTTTTACTCACCTTCAAAGCAGTCACCAGCATTGTGTGTAACCCTTTGGCAGCGATGTGGAGGTCGTGGGTCAGTCTTAGCAGTGCCAGTTGTGCTGACAGTGAGAGCTGCGCGGTCTATTTACCGACGAATCTGCAGCAGTTCTGAAGCGAATATCGTGAACTCTTTCCGTCAGTTTAGAAATCGAGTTGAACTCACGAGGGCTTAAGTCAGCGGAGTGCAGTATGTGGTATAGCGCTTAGCAGCCGCAATCGATCAAACAAATCAGTAGCAGCTTGCACTGTACGTGCTTGAGCATTGTCCTGCAAAATGATGGTCAGGTCCTGCAGAAAGTGTCATCACTTGTGTCTCTAAGCTGGTTGTTGGATGTGTTCCTAAAATGAACAGCACGACTTCCACATCGCTGGCAGCTGGGTTATACACAATGCTGGTGACTACTCTGAAGGTGAGTAAAACTTTGAAACACTTATCTATTTTGGACGAGATGTAAATAAATAGTTGCCACTATTAAAGTTCCATTGCTCGTAGACACAAGTTTTAATGCTTCGGATGTTCCAAATGGTGTCCCACGACTTTAGTGCAGCTCGCAGATCGTTTATACGAGGTGCATTCAAGTTCTAAGGCCTCCGATTTCTTTTTCTAATTAACTACTCACCTGAAATCGATGAAACTGGCGTTACATTCTCGTCGTAATCGCCCTGCAGACGTACACATTTTTCACAACGCTGACGCCATGATTCCATGGCAGCGGCGAAGGCTTCTTTAGGAGTCTGTTTTGACCACTGGAAAATCGCTGAGGCAATAGCAGCACGGCTGGTGAATGTGCGGCCACGGAGAGTGTCTTTCATTGTTGGAAAAAGCCAAAAGTCACTAGGAGCCAGGTCAGTTGAATAGGGAGCATGAGGAATCACTTCAAAGTTGTTATCACGAAGAAACTGTTGCATAACGTTAGCTAGATGTGTGGGTGCGTTGTCTTGGTGAAACAGCACACGCGCAGCCCTTGCCGGACGTTTTTGTTGCAGTGCAGGAAGGAATTTGTTCTTCAAAACATTTTCGTAGGATGCACCTGTTACCGTAGTGCCCTTTGGAATGCAATGGGTAAGGATTACGCCCTCTCTGTCCCAGAACATGGACACCATCATTTTTTCAGCACTGGCGGTTACTCGAAACTTTTTTGGTGGCGGTGAATCTGTGTGCTTCCATTGAGCTGACTGGCGCTTTGTTCCTGGATTGAAAAATGGCATCCACGTCTCATCCATTGTCACAACCGACGAAAAGAAAGTCCCATTCATGCTGTCGTTGCGTGTCCACATTGCTTGGCAACATGCCACACGGGCAGTCGTGTGGTCGTCGGTCAGCATTTGTGGCACCCACCTGGATGATACTTTTCGCATTTTCAGGTCGTCATGCAGGATTGTGTGCACAGAACCCACAGAAATGCCAACTCTGGAGGCGATCTGTTCAACAGTCATTCGGCGATCCCCCAAAACAATTCTCTCCACTTTCTCGTTCATGTCGTCAGACCGGCTTGTGCGAGCCCGAGGTTGTTTCGGTTTGTTGTCACACGATGTTCTGCCTTCATAAAACTGTCGCACCCACGAACGCACTTTCAACACATCCATAACTCCATCACCACATGTCTCCTTCAGCTGTCGATGAATTTCAATTGGTTTCACACCACGCAAATTCAGAAAACGAATGATTGCACGCTGTTCAAGTAAGGAAAACGTCGCCATTTTAAGTATTTAAAACAGTGCTCATTCTCGCCGCTGGCGGTAAAATTCCATCTGCCGTACGGTGCTGCCATCTCTGGGACGTATTGACAATGAACGCGGCCTCATTTTAAAACAATGCGCATGTTTCTATCTCTTTCCAGTCCGGAGAAAAAAAATCGGAGGCCTTAGAACTTGAATGCACCTCGTACAACTATGTGAAACTGTCAGATGACTCTCTCTTCGAGACGTTCAGCTCACGCATCACAATCACATCTTCTTCGGTCATGTCAGAATCCATTCTGCACTTCATTTTTTGGTTGGTCCGCACCGATAACACAAATTCTCGTAAACTGTGAGGATTTTCTCCATAAAAGAATTGTCCACTTTTTCAGTCAAGTCGCGGCGTACATCCACGCGTCGATGGTCTTTAGTTCAGGAGTCAAGGTGTGCACGCACTATTCCCTTCTTCAAACCATTTCGGAGAAGGCCTTGAATGCTTGATTTAGAGATGTTCAGTTCGTTACTCCACTGTGATCTGTGACGCAACAACGTTGTCACACGACGATCACAGGTACACTCCTTAACACAGTGGTAGCTAAGGATTTGGCTCGCGAACCGTGCGCTGACACGAGTGCCATAGCAGTCAGCAGGTAACTGCGACCTCGCCGCATTTAAATGGGAATAAAGCCTCACTTTCTACTACTTGGTTTTATATTTCACATACCTCAACAGCACAGACTAAAAAAAATTATTTTTGATCTGGAGAACACATAAAATTTTTATCTGCTACGAACTGTCGGCATGTGGACAGACAGACAGCTGCACAGATCTTCGCACTCAGGTTGCGACGTAATCGAGACTAATTTACTTTCATAATCGTAAAAAGTCTTTCACACACATATGTTGGTGTTTGCAACTTTTGCAATCTAAATGTGGAGACGTGGAAACTCTACTTCAGGAAAGCAATGAAAACGTCCTGGACAGTTTTAACGTTAAAGAGTTTTTCCTCAAAATGGGAATTACCTTGCAGTTCAGTCAGTTACATCTGCATATGCACAGGGGCCCTTAGACGTAAGACTGCACTGTCCTCAAAACGTTTAGGAAACTATCCTTAAACTTCTTTCAAGGGCATCATGAATTCCTCAGACCTCGCGATTTCTTTAATGCCAGTGAGTTTACGGAACCTGACAGTGTATCAGTTTTCTTTTTAAATGTATTCTCATCAAACAGAAATAAGCTGTTTCTGTCCTTGCAATGTCTTACTGTGGACACTGTGTAGTAATGTCCATTTAAAACGAGAGCTCTACAATCCTTTTCGGGTGTTCTAATTTTCGTTCCTGCACTGCTTTTTCCGTCATTAATTCAACAATAGCGAGTTTAAAACCGTAAAATCGTTCCAGATATGCCCCTTGACTTACGCAAGGTACTTTTCAGTAATGTATAAGCCGGCCCGAGTGGCCGAGCGGTTCTAGGCGCTACGGTCTGGCACCGCGCGACCGCTACGGTCACAGGTTCGAATCCTGCCTCGGGCATGGATGTGTGTGATGTCCTTAGGTTAGTTAGGTTTAAGTAGTTCTAAGTTCTAGGGGACTAATGACCTCAGCAGTTAAGTCCCATAGTGCTCAGAGCCATTTGAACCAAAAGTAATGTATAAAGTCTGCATAATCTTCGTTCCGTTCCATCGAAAACTGTTATAACTGACAGCGGAATAATGAGTGCAGTGTGAGAAAGTTAACTGTTAGTAACACTAATTTTGGCCGGCCGCGGTGGTCTCGCGGTTCTACGCGCTCAGTCCGGAACCGCGCGACTGCTACGGTCGCAGGTTCGAATCCTGCCTCGGGCATGGATGTGTGTGATGTCCTTAGGTTAGTTAGGTTTAAGTAGTTCTAAGTTCTAGGGGACTGATGACCACAGATGTTAAGTCCCTTACTGCTCAGAGCCATTTTTGAAGCACTAATTTTACTGTTCGTATCATCAACTTCCTCACCTGCTCTACGCCTGAAAATTTAGCACAAAGTGGTTTTCGATGTAGAGAACAATGAATAATGTCCTTCGATCATTGCAATTTGTTTCCTAATCCTTTCCAACTAAATCTTTAGATTCTTTTTGCATGATACTCTAATGTGATTTCGTAGCAAAGCTGTGGTACCCGTCGCTTATGCGACTGTAATATATATATACTTAGAACTCCCTTCCCTCCTTTATGTCTTTCGCATTCATTTTTAAAGGTTTGTGACGATAAATCGGTAGACTGCATCTTTTTATGCAGACAGCAACTGGACCTATGGAAATTTGGAAATTTCTGGTAAGAGCCTATGGGACCGAACTGCTGAGATCATCGGTCTCTAAGCTTACACAGTACTTAATCTAACTTAAACTAACTTACGCTAAAGACAATAGACATACCCGTGTACGAGGGAGTACTCCAACCTCCGACGGGACTGGCTGCGCGAACCGTAGGAAGGCTCCCTAAAACCACACAGCTGCCCCGGGCTGCACTCGACTTATGAGCGGTCTCCATAGCGAAAGCTAAACAGTGCTGACACTACGAATCTGCCGCGCAGAAGAGAGTTGCATCGACCGAAAAAATGTCACACCGCAATGCTGAACGGAACATCGCGCTGTTCCCAGTTCTTTCGAGGAGGACCGACCGAAGCTGGGGCAGGTCGGGTTTCGGCCCGCCCGCGGCCCGCACAACATAAACGCGGGAAGTCTAAAAATGGCTCTGAGCACAATGGGAATTAACATCTGAGGTCATCAGTCCCCTAGACTTAGAATTACTTAAAGCTAACTAACCTAAGGACAGCACACACATCCATGCCCGAGGCAGGATTCGAACCTGCGACCGTACTGGTCGCGCGGTTACAGACTGAGGCGCCGAGAACCGCCCGACCAGCGGGAAGTCTGACAAGTAGTAGCCGGCCTGCCTTAACGCATCCGTCTAACGACTGACTCGTTGGATGCACATCTTTGGCTTACAATTAGTTGAAGCTGCCAACGTAGTTAATGCGCTGACGTCGCTTATGCGACAGGAAAAAATAAATCTCTCACCTTATTAGACGGTCCGTGCATGTTAAGCGGACTGAAAGTTACGAAGAACTGTTTAATAGTAGGTGGTCATAATCAACACATTTTACAAACGTTTCGCTTTATCGTCCAGTTCAGTCTGACGAAGTTAGCTAGCATTAATTTTCAACCAAAGTTTTAATATTAACTTAGGATGTGACGTTAAAAATTAATGTTCCTTCCCAACATCGAGTATAGATTTGAGTGAAACTTCTTGGCCGATTAAAACTGTGTGCCCGACCGAGACTCGAACTCGGGACCTTTGCCTTTCGCGGCCAAGTGCTCCACCATCTGAGCTACCGAATCACGACTCACGCCCGGTCCTCACAGCTTTGCTTCTGTCAGTATCTCGTCTCCTACCTTCCAAACTTTACAGGAGTGCTAGTTCTGCAAGGTTCGCAGGAGAGCTTCTGTAAAGTTTGGAAGGTAGGAGACGAAATACTGGCAGAAGTAAAGCTGTGAGGACTGGGCGTGAGTCGTGCTTGGGTAGCTCAGATGGTAGAGCACTTGCCCGCGAAAGGCAAAGGTCCCGAGTTCGAGTCTCGGTCGGGCACACAGTTTTAATCTGTCAGGAAGTTTCATATCAGCGCACACTCCGCTGCAGAGTGAAAATCTCATTCTGGAAATAGGTTTGAGTGTCAGGAAGTCGTTTCTGAAAGTATTTGTATGGACTGTAGCCATGTACGGAAGTGAAACATGGGCGATAAATAGTTTAGACAAGAAGAGAATAGAAGCTTTAGAAATGTGGTGCTACAGACGAATGCTGAAGATTAGATGGGTAGATCACATAACTAATGAGGAGATATTGAATAGGATTGGGGAGAAGAGGAATTGGTGGCACAACTTGACTAGAAGAACGGTTTGGTTGGTAGGACATGTTCTGAGGCATCAAGGGATCACCAATTTACTATTGGAGGACAGCTTGGAGGATAAAAATCGTAGAGGGAGACCAAGGAATGAATATACCAAGCAGATTCAGAAGGATGTAGGTTGCAGTAGGTACTGGGAGATGAAGAAGCTTGCATAGGATAGAGTAGCATGGAGAGCTGCATCAAACCAGTCTCAGGACTGTAGACCACAACAACACCAACCCACTGCGTTTATTCAATGTTTTAAACTATTATCAGAGTTATTCGAATCTAGCACACTATTTCACCAGAAGAAGACGGTACAATTCTTCTGTACTCGGCATAAAACTGCAGAAACTTAAATATCTCATCGATCGACTACTCAGGAAGGTAGCTGTTCAGTTCACAGTCCATTCTTTCATATTTAAATTTCCAGAGATTTTGTTAGCTCCATTGACACTAAATGCCGAATGCCGGCTACCTTTCCCCCACTTTTCCAATAAGAGCTTGTTTTTCATTTTTAATAATCTCATCGTTGATAGGACGTTAAATCATCTTTCTCGAGGACTCACCTCCAAGGCAGTTAAATATTCACTGTGTAGGATCTCGGTATAATAATGGCAAAATATTCCTTGAAATGCTCGTGGTTATTCTTCGATGATTGCTGATCTATATCATGCACGGTAAATAAGTTGGTGGTTGGGGTTGTTTTGGGGAAGGAGACCAGACAGCGAGGTCATCGGTCTCTTCGGATTAGGGAAGGACGGGGAACGAAGTCGGCCGTGCCCTTCGAAAGGAACCATCCCGGCATTTGCCTGGAGCGATTTAGGGAAATCACGGAAAACCTAAATCAGGATGGCCGGACACGGGATTGAACCGTCGTCCTCCCGAATGCGAGTCCAGTGTTCAACCACTGCGCCATCTCGATCGGTACGGTAAATAAGTCATTTGGTTTTAAAATGTATGTGCTATACGGGGTGTACCGAAGCGATTTTTTCAAATTAGTTCCGGAGACTGAGAATATTAAAACAAATACAATTAGCTACAGTATCTGTGGTACCTGACGGTAATTTCTGATGTTAGGGACGATTTACACAAAAGGTAGTTTAGCACGCTATTTATAGCATTGCCATTCACAGAACCTCCTCGAATGCGCAACCCCTGATCTGTATGCACCCAGTACATCGTCGGACCATTGCTTGTCTTTCCGTTCGAAGGTTCCTGTCACGTCCCCAACAGCACCGACAGCGACGGCAATTCTAGTGATGAGGTCTTCTTTTTCCTCAGCAGTTTCATGAACCAGCTGCTTCAAATGGCCTCCGAGGAAGAGACAGAGGCACGTGACGTAACACGGGTGTCCAGGCCACAGGGTCACCTCGACGAATCTATCGATTACAGGAGGTGGGTCTCACATGATTCTTCATAGCAATGCTGAAATCATGCTGGGAGTACATCGTTTCTCTAACATTCAGAGGTACATCATCCAGCAGTTCTGTCAACACATGTTCCACGAAGGTGCGGTCTCTCCGTCCGTTGGGTATATTGGAAGAATGGATGATCCAGTCAACCCATCACCGAGAATGCCAATCCACACATTAGCAACGCATGGGTGTTGTTGAGCACGAAGTCGAGCACCGGAAGCGTATTTCGCGAATTAAAAATGGCGTATCATTGTCAGGGGACTTGTGAACTGTTTTTTGTTATTGAGTATAGTGTTGAATTGGAAAGGACACGTTGTTCGCAATACCTTTACTGGTTGAGGTCATGAGTTGATGTAGCATTACACTGAAGAGGCAAAGAACTGGTATAGGCAGTCGTATTCAAATACAGAGATATGTAAACAGGCAGAATACGGCGCTGCAGTCGGTACCGCCTATATGATACCAAGAGTGTGGCGCAGTTACATCAGTTACTGCTGCTGCAATGGCAGGTTATCATGATTTGAGTTTGAATGTTGCGCTATTGTTGGCGCACGAGCGATGGCGCACATAATCTCCGAGGAGGGATGAACTGGGAATTTTCCCGTACGGCCATCTCTCGTGTGTGCTCTGAATATCAGAAATCCAGTAAAACATCAAATCTCCGACATCGCTGCTGTCGGAAACAGATTATGCGACTGAGAAGAATCGTTCAACGTGACAGAAGTTATACCCTTCCTTCAAATTACTACAGATTTCAAATGCTGGGCCATCAACAAGTGTCTGCGTGCGTTCCATTCAAAGAAACATCATCGATACGGGCTTTCGGAGCCGAAGGTCCACTCTTGTACCCTTGAACACTGCATGACACAAAGCTTTATGCCTCGCCTTGGTCTGTCAGCACCGACATTGGACTATTGATGACAGGAAATATGTTGCCTGGTCAGACGAGTCACGTTTCAAATTGAATCGAGCGAATTCCATGGACCCTGCATGTCAGCAGAGGACTGTTCAGGTTGGTGGAGGCTCTGTAATTGCGTGGGTCGTGTGCAGTTGGATTGATACGGGACCTGATGCGTTTAGATAGGAGTCTGACAGGTGACGCCTACTTAAGCATCCTGCATCCATTCTACATCTACATCTACATTCATACTCCGCAAGCCACCTGACGGTGTGTGGCGGAGGGTACCTTGAGTACCTCTATCGGTTCTCCCTTCTATTCCAGTCTCGTATTGTTCGTGGAAAGAAGGATTGTCGGTATGCCTCTGTGTGGGCTCTAATCTCTCTGATTTTATCCTCATGGTCTCTTCGCGAGATATACGTAGGAGGGAGCAATATGCTGCTTGACTCCTCGGTGAAGGGATGTTCTCTAAACTTCAACAAAAGCCCGTACCGAGCTACTGTGCGTCTCTCTTCCAGAGTCTTCCACTGGAGTTTATCTATCATCTCTGTAACGCTTTCGCGATTACTAAATGATCCTGTAACGAAGCGCGCTGCTCTCCGTTGGATCTTCTCTATCTCTTCTATCAACCCTATCTGGTACGGATCCCACACTGCTGAGCAGTATTCAAGCAGTGCGCGAACAAGCGTACTGTAACCTACTTCCTTTGTTTTCGGATTGCATTTCCTTAGGACTCTTCCAATGAATCTCAGTCTGGCGTCTGCTTTACCGACGATCAACTTTATATGATCATTCCATATTAAATCACTCCTAATGCGTACTCCCAGATAATTTATGGTATTAACTGCTTCCAGTTGCTGACCTGCTATTTTGTAGCTAAATGATAAGGGATCTTTCTTTCTACGTATTCGCAGCACTTTACACTTGTCTACATTGAGATTCAATTGCCATTCCCTGCACCATACGTCAATTCGCTGCAGATCCTCCTGCATTTAAGTACAATTTTCCATTGTTACAATCTCTCGATATACCACAGCATCATCTGCAAAAAGCCTCAGTGAACTTCCGATGTCATCCACCAGGTCATTTATGTATACTGTGAATAGCAACGGTCCTATGACACTCCCCTGCGGCACACCTGAAATCACTCTTAATTCGGAAGACTTCTCTCCATTGAGAATGACATGCTGCGTCCTGTTATCTATGAACTCCTCAATCCAATCACACAATTGGTCTGATAGGCCATATGCTCTTACTTTGTTCATTAAACGACTGTGGGGAACTGTATCGCACGCCTTGCGGAAGTCAAGAAACACGGCATCTACCTGGGAACCCGTGTCTATGGCCCTCTGAGTCTCGTGGACGAATAGCGCGAGCTGGGTTTCACATGACCGTCTTTTTCGAAACCCATGCTGATTCCTACAGAGTAGATTTCTAGTCTCCAGAAAAGTCATTATACTCGAACACAATACGTGTTCCAAAATTCTACAACTGATCGACGTTAGAGATATAGGTCTATAGTTCTGCACATCTGTTCGACGTCCCTTCTTGAAAACGGGGATGACCTGTGCCCTTTTCCAATCCTCTGGAACGCTACGCTCTTCTAGAGACCTACGGTACACCGCTGCAAGAAGGGGGGCAAGTTCCTTCGCGTACTCTGTGTAAAATTGAACTGGTATCCCATCAGGTCCAGAGGCCTTTCCTCTTTTGAGCGATTTTAATTGTTTCTCTATCCCTCTGTCGTCTATTTCGATATCTACCATTTTGTCATCTGTGCGACAATCTAGAGAAGGAACTACAGTGCAATCTTCCTCTGTGAAACAACTTTGGAAAAAGACATTTAGTATTTCGGCCTTTAGTCTGTCATCCTCTGTTTCAGTACGATTTTGGTCACAGAGTGTCTGGACATTTTGTTTTGATCCACCTACCGCTTTGACATAAGACCAAAATGTCTTAGGATTTTCTGCCAAGTCACGTCCATTGTGCATTCCGACGGACTTGGGCAATTCTAGCAGGACAATGCGACACCTCACGTGTCCAGAATTGCTACAGAGTGGCTCTAGGAACACTCTTCTAAGTTTAAACACTTCCGCTGGCCACCAACCTCCCTAGACATGCTTTTCGGAAGAGATCACCGCCCTCTTGTACTCTTACGGATTTATGGACAGCCCTGCAGGATTCATGGTGTCAGTTCCCTCCAGCACTACTTGAGACATCAGTCGAGTCCATGACACGTCCTGTTGTGAAACTTCTGCATGCTCGCTGGGGCCCTACACGATATTAGGCTGGTGTACCAGTTTCTTTGGCTCTTCAGTGTATGAAGGAGTCTACGAAGTGAATTCCAAGACTGAATTCCAAATGTAGAACGCACATACTGTATGTCTCGAACCTGGGAACACCAACTAAGCGACTTGTACATTTACCGTAGCTCAAGTCTCACCGCGAGACATCCTTGCCCGCTTACTGTTCTCATCTGAGACTTGGTACCTACAAGGCTGATGATGCGTCAGTGGAAGCAAGAAGAGGCACAATGTATACTCGCCAGCGCGTCGACGTCGCTCTCAAGTCGCTCTTCTAGGCTTACAAAACTGGCAGTCCTGCTAAGTTAATAGAGGAAACCGTTTGGTAAAAAGAGGGAGAGTCTTATATCAACAGTTATTTCATACAGTTAAGCGGGATCTTAACAAAATACACACTAGAATGAAATTTTCACTCTACAGCGGAGTGTGCGCTGGTATGAAACTTCCTGGCAGATTAAAACTGTGTGCCGGGCCGAGACTCGAACTCGGGATATTTGCCTTTCGCGGGGCAAGTGCTCTACCAACTGAGCTACCCAAGCACGACTCACGCCCCGTCCTCACAGCTTTACTTCTGGCAGTACCTCGTCTCCTACCTTCCAAACTTTACAGAAGCTCTCCTGCGAACCTTGCAGAACTAGCACTCCTGAAAGAATGGATATTGCGGAGACATGGCTTAGCCACAACCTGGGGGATGTTTCTAGAATGAAATTTTCACTCTACAGCGGAGTGTGCGCTGATATGAAACTTCCTGGCAGATGAAAACCGTGTGACGGGCCGAGACTCGAACTCGGGACCTTTGCCTTTCGCGGGCAAGTTGGTAGAGCACTTGCCCGCGAAAGGCAAAGGTCCCGAGTTCGTGTCTCGGCACGGCACACAGTTTTAATCTGCCAGGAAGTTTCAAAATACACACTGCCTGGCAAAAAATGTGAAGCACTCAGAAGGGGAGGAGGAAGCGAAATATAACTTTATGGGTTTGGAATGTGCGTGATATTACGTTAATGATTACAAAATCGACTTAAAATGACAAAGAAACTGGCAGTGTGAGCCACCTCATGAGTACGACGTTGACCTCCTCTTGCCTGGATGTCTGCAGTGATTCGGTACGGAATGGTGTCACAAAGGCGAGGAGAAATGAATAATGAGAAATGAGAATGTACAAGTCAGTTGGTTGGTATTCTCAGGTTTGGTGACTTGCAGTATAAACGTGCTACGTTTGGAGTTCTGCCACTTCGTCGATTCCTTTACGTATGCTAAGCGAACTCGTGACTTCTGCCACGCAAGGTATGATGAACAACATGTCATTTCCAGATTTCTCCTCCTCTCCTTGCCTCTCCTGTAGCAAGCCGGCGCACAACTGCTGTAATTGCTGCCCAATATGCTGGATGATACTACTGGAGCGAAGATGACATCCCAACTGGTACCTGACTTGCACTGTCGGGGGCAGAGGTGGGGGTGTTGTTGGCCACGGTAGCACGTCATCGCTATGCAGACAGTGCATACAGACACGCACCATGTGTTGAAGAGCACTGACCTGTAGAAAAGGCCCCAAAATTTAGTCATGTGAGAGATTACATGTGAGGATGCGAGTCAAATGTGACCTAATTCCGTGCTCGCAGAGTTCCCTCAGTCACTACCAGTCGTGACTTCAAGTGATATGCGATGGCTCCCCACACCACGATACCAGGAGTAACACCGATGCGCCTCTCAAAACCAGAGAATGCTGGGACCTCTCCCCAGGTCGCCACCGTTCTTGTCGACCATGGTCATCCGGGATAGCGCGCGCTCATTCCTGAACACACTCCAACCGCCTCATCCCTGAACACATTCCAACCGCAGTCGTTTGTGTTGTGGTGTAAACAGTGTGTTTTCCGAGTCCGACTTCTGCTAATCTCAGACCAATGGTCCTGGGTGACAAGAAATGTTGCGTGGAGTCTGTTACTTGCTCTCGGATGGGAGGCATGCAAGTGAAGGGGCTAGTGTGCTTGGTGCACAATATAGCGATCCTCCCTTGCGGTGGTCAGACGTGGTCAACTAGAACCTTGACAACGAATGTGTCTGCCGTCACGTTCCCATGCAGTACAGCACCGGGCTACTGTCACATTAGAATGCCCCCAAAGTCTGATTATTGCATTACTGGACCGAAAGGAGGATGATAGTGAGGTCCATTTCAAACTATATCACGTGCTGATGGCGCTGTGTCACATGGGTAAACGACACGTCCTTGCCTTTACCAGTGGTCACTCAACATCTGACGCAATTAACACTCCTTATATACCCTGCCAGGGCTAGTAACACCACTAAACACGAACAACACTAATGCACCTGAATGACAGTTACACCTGTCACAGAAAATTGCATCATTTATGTACCCTCTGATACTGTATACGTGCACTAGGTGTTCCGGACGCTTCATTATTTTTTTGAGGCAGTGTGGTAATTATACGGCCCCTCAATACCCGCATCCAGTGACGGCTATAGGCTGAGGACGACACGGTGGTACCGTCAGGGTCTACCGAGACCTCTTTGCGCATAGTTTAGTTATCACGGAATGTTACTCTGTAAGACAGCATCGCAGTCGGATACGTGAATTACAAGTGCAATGAAGTCATTGATAAACAAACAAACGGCGTATGGATCACCACTTTTTCTTTACCGTCGGTAAATAAAAGGTTGTGATCCAGACGGTGTTTGCTTTTACCGTAGCTAGTGAAAAGTTCTGATCTAGGCGGTGTTTGTTTATTTCTCACCAAAAGAGATCACGGGTTCCTACGACATGGCATCATTTCTGAACTCATTATGGTTTTAAAAATGAGATCTTATGAATACTTCATCATATTTACTCACTAAGTTGCTGCCATGGGTGTTTTGAAGTTCTACCATGAAAACTGCTTGGATTCAGAATTCAGGGAACTATATCCTAGCCACTTGGCTGTCAAGCTAATATTAAAAATATTGTCTTTAAGAAACACTAGCCCAGAAGCAATTTCTCACTTATTGACAGTGATGCCAGCCACTCGGAAAACACACTGTTTACACCACAACACAAACGACTGCGGTTGGAATGTGTTCAGGGATGAGGCGGTTGGAGTGTGTTCAGGAATGAGCGCGCGCTATCCCGGATGACCATGGTCGACAAGAACGGTGGCGACCTGGGGAGAGGTCCCAGCATTCTCTGGTTTTGAGAGGCGCATCGGTGTTACTCCTGGTATCGTGGTGTGGGGAGCCATCGCATATCACTTGAAGTCACGACTGGTAGTGACTGAGGGAACTCTGCGAGCACGGAATTAGGTCACATTTGACTCGCATCCTCACATGTAATCTCTCACATGACTAAATTTTGGGGCCTTTTCAACAGGTCAGTGCTCTTCAACACATGGTGCGTGTCTGTATGCACTGTCTGCATAGCGATGACGTGCTACCGTGGCCAACAACACCCCCACCTCTGCCCCCGACAGTGCAAGTCAGGTACCAGTTGGGATGTCATCTTCGCTCCAGTAGTATCATCCAGCATATTGGGCAGCAATTACAGTCGGAACTGTATTAACCTGTCACCCAATGTCAAAGGAGCGACGTGGTACAGACGATATTCGTCGACCATCACCTTTGTTTCTCTTCCTGATCTGTCGGTAGCATCTTTGGGGCTACATTTTCATAATTCTTTCTACTTTACCATGTGAAATAAGACATAATTATCGTTTTGAAAAATGCTATGTGAGCTGTGCATGGCTCGCCGTCCCACCATTTGGTATTTTACACCCTGTTATAACGTATTTCCATTTCACCACGTTGATTTAAATTACTGGCGCTACTGAGTCGCTGTTTTGCCTGACCGTCATTGGTGCTAGTAGAGCGTATCGATATATCCCCTCTGATAGGATCTTTGCTCGGCTGCTATGACTTCCTGGTTGTCATCTGTCGTGGACGTAGGTCGTACCACTCACTCCTTCCGGCTGCTGGATTTCTCCCTTCCTGTCAGCGCCCATCCTGTCCGCCTCACCCCCACCCTCATCTACCTCGGCCTCACCATTGACCGTCACCTCACCTGGATCTCTCATCTCCGCTCCATCCAATCCAAAGCCCACAACCGCCTCCGACTCCTCAAACTCCTCTCTCGCCGGACATGGGGGTTGCACCCCTCTACCATCCTCCACACCTACAAATCCTTAATCCGTCCCATCCTCTGTTATACCAGTCCTGCCTGGATATCTGCCCCCCCCCAAAAAAAATCTATAAGTCCCTCCAGATCCTTGAGCGTCATGCACTCCACCTCGCCTTCCGTATACGCCTCCCGTCCCCCATGTGGATCCTCTATAATCTCATTCCTTTCCCCCATCTGCTCCTATTCCTCGAACATATCCGCATCCTCTACACCTCCCGCCGCGTTGAACCCCCCTCACCCCCTGGTTGCTCCTCTCCTCTCCCATCCCCGCCCCCTGCCACGTCTTCACCGTTGTGTCCCCCCTACCCTCCATCTCTACACCCTACATCTCCTTTCCCAAGGTGGCTTCCATCAACTCCCCCACCCGGATGATTCCCTCTCTCCCTCGATTTATCCCTCCTATCAACTCTGATCCTCACTCCCCTGCCTTTCCTCTGTCCTTTTCCCAGGCTCCCTCTCCCCCCTTTCCATCCTCCACCTCCCCTCTCTTTGCCCCCTTCTCTCCCCCGAGGCCTTTTACATTTCCCTCCTCTGCCTCCTCTCAGTCCCTCTCCCGTCTGCCCTTCTCCCCCTTTCTTAGTCCTCTCCCTCCATGGTTCCCACCCTTTTTCGTTTTTTTTCTTCCTCAATCCTTGTTCTTCCCCCTCCACCAGGTCCCCCCTCCCCCATCTGCCTTTGGCTCGGGAGTGTCATCTTTGTGCCGCCACTTTTGTGCAGTGTTCTACATTGAGTGTTCTACAGTGAGTGTTTTACAGTGAGTGTTCTGTGTTGTGTTTTCTGGGAAGTGTTGCGAACGGCCATCATACTCTCGCTGGGTGTGCCTTTTATCTCTTGCGAACAGAAACCAGACTGTCGCCGTGTTTTTTTTTAATTGTGTGTGTACTATGTTACTTGTCTGATTCCTGTGTCTTTTATGAACGTTGCCAACCCCTTTTGCTTTCTGTTTTAACTTTTCGCATTTTTCCGCCATTTTACACTTGACATCACCGTTTTATCGCCTGTTTTTCTTGTTTCTTTTCTTCTTCCGTTTTTTAAAATAAAAGTCTGTAGGCTGTAGAGCAGCGTACTAAGCTGCTGCCAGCCTGCCCCCCCTTCGGGGGGAATTGAAAATCAATAAAGGAAAAAAAAAAACTGTCGTGGAATGAGTGGGAACGTGCGAGGAGGAGGGTTCACGGCGGCAGTTCGGGTCTTGAGTTCGGCCCTGGCACTCAGTTGCAACATTTATGGAGCGCAGCCCGGGCCAGCCAGTCGCCGGCTTGCAGCAGCAGTCAGCCCTGTGTGGACATCGCCCGCCCGACCATTGCCGCCACTCAAGGGGCTCCGGAACGCCCTATACTTGCAATGTTAAAATAACGCTTATAAATTACATCTTTCCTCACAAAGTATTTGAGGTAGGAAGTTGAACTTTTTACAGATTATTTATTGGAATATGGGCTACAACTTAACACAGGGATTTTACAAAATTTTAGTTCAGTTATTAAAGATGATTTTTTTTCAATTGTAATGAAAATTCACAATATTTTTTTGCAATTTTTTATTTATATATTCAAAAATGTACAGTTTTTTGGAAAAAGGCTGTGTTAAATTATGCAAAAGGTACTGTGTAACGTTTACTGAAAGTTTGAAACAAATATGTTTGGAAGATCCTTAGAAAACATGTAATTAGTATGAGAAAATAAAAGTTTTGTGAATCGAGCGACAAAGATTGGATTAACTTTTTAGTGCATTCCAGGTCCATAGGATGGATTATCTTCATCCTCTGCAAACTCCTCCTCCAGCTTCCTATTGTTCCTCCTCCTGTTTACTCTTGCTTGTATTTCTGGACTCTTTACAGCCCTGTCTGCAGCCCGAAGGCGTTCCTTGTCTAAAGCAAGCATCGCTCGTACCATGTTAGAATCTATCTTCATTCGCATATTTCTAAATACCTTGCACCTTACAATGTTGCCATCATTGAAAGTCGTAACAGCATCATACACATCAAAGTGAAGTGTTTCTATTCCAACAAATACAGTCTTGGGGATTCTCGACCATATAACACTATTTACACTTTCATTGGGGTTTTGAGTTTTTCCGTGACTACACTTTTTCAACAGTTCATGTGCTGCTAAGTCTCTGAAAATAGGTTTTATCACCTCCATTATTGCATGAGGCAGACTATGCTTATGAGTGTACACTTCACCAGTTAGCAATCCTTTGTTATATTTACACCAACTGTCTTCTTCTTTGGGACACAAGCTATGTTGGGGATTTTCATCGGTTGGAGAAGTATGAAAAAAAAAGAGCCCAAACAGCCTTCTTCATTTCGTCGACACTTTGGATTTATAATTTCTAATAACTTTACTTTTACTCATTATTATACTTCAACAAAACACAGACTCAAGAAACAGAATTAATTACGAATATTTTCGAGATAACGACAGAGTAAATAAACATGAATCAATCGACAATCACACCAGCGATATATATTGAACCATCACAGGTTAGCCACAAAACATACTTGATCTCACATCACTAAAATGTACCAGATGAACACGGACGTTAATAATAACCCCATTTGACAGCAGTTTAACAGCGCCACAGTGGGTCACGCCCATGTAGAACACATTTCAAAAAAAATTTTAAAATATTTGTAGTCTTCGGAATTGAATAAATTATATATCTATTAAAAGGTAATAGTCTGCAGATTCAGAAAACACAAAAAATTAAAAATTGAATTTTTCATGAATTTGAGCCTTTCCAGGGCCCCTTAAGCCGGGCCTGACTTTTGGTGGATTGTTGGTTGGTTGGTCGGTTGGTCCGAGGACATCTCAATGCGGCGTGGCCGACTGGGCCCGCTGGCGGTCTCTGCGCAGTGTCGGAGCCTGCCTGTCTGGAGCTGTCCGATCGGTACGAGCATCGTCGCTCACCGACCCAGGACGTGAAGGTTGAGTGGTTTCGAGCATTACGTTTTTGGGTCGGGTGTTGCTGTTGTGGAGGTTTTTCTGTGAAGTGTTCGAGATAGCCGCCGTCAGGTGAAATTGATCAAATTAATATATCCAAAGTCAAGCGCCAGCGGAATTTTCTGCCTTGTGGCTGTCAGTGTTCTGGTTACTTGCCCTGGCCGCTAACATAGTTTTTAGGCAGTGTCTTTTCCTCACCTGTTATTGCTGCCCAACAAGGTGTGTAGTTTTGGCAGCTCAGTTTACATACGCGTTCGTTTGGGGATAGTGATACTTCTAATTTTCTTTTTTTTGGGGGGGGGGGGGGGTTGGCAGCGGCGGCCTTCATTTCTCGTGTACTCCATCCTAGCAATTATGCGGTTGGTCAGTCTGTCCGTGACTGTCCGTTGGTTGGGTTTGGACGAATAGAGTGTAGTTCGGCCTGTCTCGCCTAAGTGAAGGAGGGCAGACCGATCCTCTGGAGGCTCCTGAGTGCTGTTCCCTTAATTATTCTTCGGCAGTGTTAACGTTGTTGCAATTTATTTTAACGGGTTTTTTGTGGCCTTACTGTATTTTATATTTTCAATTGGACAAAGTTAATTGAGAGCGTTCAGCCCTGGAAACATGTTCTCAGAATTTTGTTAAAGTCCAAACATTGTCTTCTCCTCTCGAAATGTTTTTGTAATTTCCTCTGAAAGATTTTGCAAGTTATTGTGGGCCTTCCGCCGTTGGTGTTGGAAAAGGAAATTCGTAAACTTAATGTATTGTTTTACCGACTGTTGAAATATATATATTTCCTTAATTTTGAGAATTTATCTTTGCGGCCTTCAGCCATCTTATTGCGTTTGTTTATGTCTTTCTGTGCACCTTGCAGGCCATCAGCCCTCCTAGCATCTTAAAACATTGTGGCCTTCTGCCTTCAGTAATCATCATAGTAAATTTGGAATTCTGAAGATTTGATCCGGCGGCCTTCATCCGCTCCGCATGCTTATCTCATATATGTATACGATTTATCTTATTCCTAAATATAACTGTGTGTCATGTCTTTTCAAAATTAAACTTACTTTAAAGCAGCTGTTTGGAGCCCTTAAGGCGTGAAGCAAATTTAATTCTTTCAAAAGTGTTTGTGAGCTAAATGATAATAAATTATAATTGTGAAATGAATCCGTTCGCAACTCCCTTGGCCCTTTCCACAACCCTAATTACCTGTTAGCCCTGCGGGATGTAAACGGCGTTTCACTGTGATTGACAAAACAGTTCGTTGCTCCCCTTCCCAATTGCACGACCACTGCTGCTTTCAACGGTGCAGTTACTGGTTCATCTATAATATACAGCAAAATAATAGAGAGGCTACACTGAAGATGGCCACCTAGTGACATACACGACTATATTTCCGCCACAAAAATTTAAGAGTAAATAATGCTAGACTTAATTTTTTGTATACTAGTTGTACTGTCTATTCTTTTTATTTCCTTAAAAAATACTCTTATCTGGAACCCCCACAGAAGCAAAGTATGCCGAAATTCTGCGTGATGTAAACTTAATTTTTGTTGACAGTATAAATTTATTTAAAGCAAGCAAGCTACTAGTTTCAGTTGTGTCTATCCTCGCGATAAAAGTGCACTAATTTAATGCTTCTTAGTCGTAGTTTTAGACACATCTCGCATGTTTACTATGTAAATTGAAGTTCGAGTGAGGAGAAAAGAAAGAGGAGGAAAAGAATTGATGCTGTAACCTGTATCGAGACCTCAGGCGAAATTAGCTGCGACGAGTGAAAATTTGTGCCTGCTTACTAAACAGGTGCATTAACCACTGCACCATCCGGACACAGTGTATATCGCAAATGCAAAGACTATCTCGGCACACCTCGCAGCTGACCCACACTTCCGCCTAGCGCCACTATCCGTAATCCCTGTCAATGTCCTCCATACTTGATAATTTTGGATTCCCACAGGAGGTCGAACGGTGTTGTGCATTCGCACTGAGAGTTGTGGATTCATTGCCCATCGAGGCGAATCAGTGATCTGAATGTGTGGTGTCTGGTCTCTTAGACTTGTCCGAAAGAACAGCCACCACACGGAATCGGCAGCTGTGACACCTATTATATAAAGTCCCGCTGAGGCTGACTTCTTCATCAGTTCCATCAATTTCTTTCCCTTTCTCCTCCCACCCGTCTCCACCGGCAATTACCGTACTATATATCATAGCTAAGGATTCCGCTTCGTGTCTGTTCAATCGAACATATCCGGAAAAAAAACAGACAATACGTTTTCATATAATATTTCGTATTTACTTGCTAGATAAATTGACCCAGCCTAAATTTCCTGACATATAAGAAAAGGCATATGACCGGGTTCCTAGGAGGAAGTTATTGTCTGTTCTACAAGATTATGGAATAGGAGACAAACTTTTGCAAGCAATTAAAGGTCTTTACATGGATAGTCAGGCAGCAGTTAGAGTTGACGGTAAATTGAGTTCATGGTTCAGAGTAGTTTCAGGGGTAAGACAAGGCTGCAACCTGTCTCCACTGTTGTTCATATTGTTTATGGGTCATATGTTGAAAACAATAGACTAGCTGGGTGAGATTAAGATATGTGAACACAAAATAAGCAGTCTTGCATATGCGGATGACTTAGTTGTGATGGCAGATTCGATTGAAAGTTTGCAAAGTAATATTTCAGAGCTAGATCAGAAATGTAAGGACTATGGTATGAAGATTAGCATCTCCAAAACGAAAGTAATGTCAGTGGGAAAGAAATATAAACGGATTGAGTGCCAAATAGGAGGAACAAAGTTAGAACAGGTGGACGGTTTCAAGTACTTAGGATGCATATTCTCACAGGATGGCAACATAGGAAAAGAACTGGAAGCGAGGTGTAGCAAAGCTAATGTAGTGAGCGCTCAGCTACGATCTACTCTCTTCTGCAAGAAGGAAGTCAGTACCAAGACTAAGTTATCTGTGCACCGTTCAATCTTTCGACCAACTTTGTTGTATGGGAGCGAAAGCTGGGTGGATTCAGGTTACCTTATCAACAAGGTTGAGGTTACGGATATGAAAGTAGCTAGGATGATTGCAGGTACTAGTAGATGGGAACAATGGCAGGAGGGTGTCCACAATGAGGAAATCAAAGAAAAACTGGGAATGAACTCTATAGATGTAGCAGTCAGGGTGAAAAGGCTTAGATGGTGGGGTCATGTTACACGCATGGGAGAAGCAAGGTTACCCAAGAGACTCATGGATTCAGCAGTAGAGGGTAGGAGGAGTCGGGGCAGACCGAGGAGAAGGTACCTGGATTCGGTGAAGAATGATTTTGAAGTAATAGGTTTAACATCAGAAGAGGCACCAATGTTAGCACTGAATAGGGGATCATGGAGGAACTGTATAAGGGGGGCTATGCTCCAGACTGAACGCTGAAAGGCATAATCAGTCTTAAATGATGATGATGATGATATAAACGTTTCAAACCTAACCAAACAATCTTTGTAATACGAAATTTCTGTAAATAAAGTAGCTACTGGTGCAATCTTCTGTCATTATATTCCTAAATCAGTGCAAAAACAGCAAAAATTGCACAAAATCCTTTAAGTATCCTTGTTGCTCACAAATGGTCTACCTCGCGTCCTTGACAGAATTTATATATTCTTTAAAGTTAAAACATCTTTCGAAATTGACAATGAGTAGCAAACGGGGGAAGTGTTATAGGTTAGTGAGGAGGGTAATTTTTTGACGATTTTGTAGGAACTGTTCTGTCTGCGGAGGATGCAGAGTGGAGAATGGTGAGAAAACGGTGGAGGCTCTCTTCTTTACTTGCAGGGTATGCAGTAGGATCATGTTTGATAGAGGAATGGGAAAGGAAAATCTGTACCCTTCAGGCACCGTTGGAGGAAGGAACGTAGCAACTGGTGGTTGGTAGGAAGATAGGGAGAAAGGAAACGCAATCTGATAGCTTTATTATCAACTCTAGAAACAGGTATCTACCACGGTCCGAGTTACGTGGAGAAGAGCCTCAGGTAGGACTAGCAGCAGGAAAGTGCAGAACTTCAGCCGAGATCAGGAAACCTAAAAATGTGCAGAGTTTTAGGAAGAAGAAAGTGCTCCTGGTAGGTAGTAGCCATGGACGAGATGTAGGCCCTCAGTTACAGGAAAGTTTAGTGGCAGTGTATCAGGCTACCAGCACTTTCAAATCAGATGCAGTGTTAAAACGTGCAAGAGGACTTAAGGTATGTATGTAAGGATTTTTCAAAGGAGTATCATGTAGTGATGGTGGGTAGGGCGGGAAACAGTTCGGGTGGGGATAAGGCACACGATATAGATGGCCACCTGGATAAAATAGCTTCCCTGACTTGCGATATCGTTGTACGCTTTGTTGAACTGTTCCAGAGTTATGATATGGCACACCCGAATGGAGCTCTGAGGTGAATTAATGTCGGGTTAGAGACGGCACTGACAAAAGACGACTTTTCCCTTCTTGCCATGGTGCTGGTCGGGACTAAACATAGATGAGATTCCACTAGGCAGACCTACACTTCTGCAGGACAGGGAAGGGAAGGTTGGTGCAGATAATTCATGAAAATATAGGGGGTGGATCTCGGGCCAAGCGTGGCCAGATACCTGTCGTCACGGGTAGGAAAAGCAGGTCCTTTTCTTAGGATAAATCCATACAATGGATTCCACTGTCTAAAGAATATCTCCAGAAGTCCAAAAACATTTTGAAATAATCACGTACATCATACCAAATGGCACATGTACTACATGTCATAAAGAAAAAGAAACCACTAAAAAAAGGGGATGGATATTTCGCAGACTTAACAATATGTCATTAAAACATACAATCAATAAAAATATAAAATACAACAATTTGAAGCTGAGCTCCACTCTAAGAAATGCACAGTAGCTTGTGTTGTCGCTCTAAAAGATCTTGAGACTATTATATCATGTCTCCCAAATAATAACAGTGAAACCGGTATGGAAAAATTTCCCTAAACTGCGAGCCTTCAACAGACGTTTACCAGTAATAAAAATGCAAGATTTTTCAAAAGAACTAGTAACCCAAAGAGAAACTGAAGTTTATAGAGAAACCAATTTGCGTGTGAAATTCTCTAAGTGTTCATCATAGTTTCAACTGGACTTTGAAAAGACTATTTCCAGAAGTAGCCACACTAGTATCATGTCCGATAAAAACCAATGGAAAACAGCAGGTATTAAGAAGTCCTCCCAAACCTTTAAGTATCTCAGTTCATTGAAAAATCATGAGCTAGATTTCTTAAAATTGTCATAGGTACAAAAATATTTATGCAAAGGTGCTGATTGCTGCAAAATAGTCATTTAATGATTTAATAATATACAATGTAAACAATAAAAGTGAAACAATGTGGGATGTCATAAAAAAGGGAGCAGGAAAAGGCAAGCAAAGGCTTAATAATATACTGTTAAGGGTGATAGGTAAAGTAATAAATTATCCACCCCATCTATCAAACGATGTGAATGAGTGTTCCCAAAGAACACAACACCTGTAAACAATTATGCACTAAGTGCAATAATGTTACTACCAACAACAAAGCGTGAAGTCAGTGAAATTGCACCAAAACGAAAGAACAGAGAGTCAGTAGTCTTAGCTGAAGCCCCAAGCTGTGTATTGAAAGAATACATAGAGGGTCTAAAAGCTTCCTTAACAAACATAGTAAACAAATCCTTCACACTAACAAAATTTCCTGAGAATTTAAAACAGACAAGAGTTGTACCTCTTCTAAACAGAGGTAATGCAGAAGGTATAGAAAATTACTGACCCATTTTCCTGCTGTCACCATTCTCAAAAATAATAGAATCATTTATGAAAGGGAACTTAGTGAATTATTTTAATAAGAAGCAGCTTTTAAGTGAAGCACAGTTTGGTTTCCGAAGTGGTAGAGGGACTGGATCAGCCATAGGAGAATTCAAAAAGTGGTACTTGGTGCTTGTGACAAAGATGAGTGCACCACAGCATATTTTATCTCTTTCTGTCGTTTGACACTGTTGACTATAAGATTCTGGTACATAAGCTAGACAGATTAGGCAAAACAGTGATAGCTCATGACTAGTTTTGATCTTAACTAGTAGATAGGGTACAAAGAGCAGAGATAACACATCCATAAAGAATTTCTAAATTTTAGTAAAACAATTACCAGATTCAAACCACATTAATATTAGAGTTCCTCAGGGTAGCGTTTTAGGACCAATACTGTTAGCTGTATACATCAGTGACCTTCCCAGTATTGTTAGACATCGGGAAAAGTTCTTTCCAGTGATGACAGCAATATCATAGCCACTGAGGAAAAAAAATTGCTTGGAGAGAAAGCAAATGAAACAACCAAGAAAGTTCAGAACAGGCTAGTGAGCAATGAAGTGACACTGAACATAAAGGAAACAAATGCCTTTAATTTATGTTTGAATAAGCAAAATGACACCGTTAAGTTAAATGTAGATGGCACCTTCATACACTGTGTAACAAATGCAAAATTTCTAGGAATGATTATCGATTCTCAGTTGAAGTGTACACACACACACACACACACACACACACACACACACATGCTTGCAGACAGAATGTCACCAGCACATTATATAAAACAGCCATTGTCTTTTAATTATATAATGTTCGTATGTACACTCTATTCTTAGTTGTGGCAATATTTTCTTCCCCAGAAATTAATGCTAAAGCTAAGAATAGGGGAACAAAATCACAAAATACAAGGATAAATTTTCAAACTGCTACTCGAGAGCTGTAAGAATAGCAACCAAAAATAGCAGTCAATCTCAGTTTATAGACCTGAGAAAAACACTTAGGATTTTAGTTGGACTATTTGAATACATTTACCACTCTGATCTATGCATAAAAATAATATTGATAATTAACTGCACAAACAGCTGTGTTGAAAACGTGGAGCAATATCGATATTCATCATACTTTTGCTAAGAAAGAATCAATATGAAACTTAAAAAAGCATTTCGTACCATATAATAAAACTGTATGATAATTTACCAAAGGAAATTAAAGAAGTAGTTAAAATAAACTTATGAAAAAAGGCAGTTAAAAATTCCTTATTAAGCTAAACATCAACTTCATTGAAGGATTACTTTAGTAACACAGATTATGGCTTTGATAAAAAAATTTGGGCAAATGAATAATAGTAACTATGATAAAGCATGTAACATTCTGCGTATACTTTCACACTATATTTTTCCTTCTTTCTTCCTATTCTGGAAAAAATTACTCCCAAAGCCATGCAGCAAGAATTGGGCGAACAAGCGCCTTACAAGTCACTTCTTTCGTGTACGAGTTACATTTCCTTAAGATTCTGAGGCTGGTGTCTTCTTTTCCTACTATCTGTTAATATGGTCATTCCACTTAAGGTCGCTCTGGATAGTTACACCTAGATACTTTAAGGCAGACGCTGTCTCCAGAATGTAGTAAGTTATTTGAGATTTCTTTTGTGTATTATTTAACTTCATTAAATACTGTTTTCCATATATGCATTATTTCATGTGTGTAAATGTTGAACAAAGTAGTGGAGATGCAGGAGTCTTGCCGTTCTCATATGTTAGTTGGCATCTGATTAGCAATTTTTCCGTTGAGTTATTTGATGTTCCTTGTGTTCTGATATAAACTTCTTACCGCATTTACTAGATAATTCGGATATCTGCGATACGTCATTGCCTTCTCTTATTCGTCATCATTAAAGTTTTTAAGACTCAATATGCCATTAGCCGTTTCCTGTCAAAATAACTGTTGATATTTGATCTGAATCCATCCCAATGTTCCTGACGTGTTTTTCATCTTCTACATTTAGCAATATTTATTCTCTTCTTACGATATTACTTCTTAGCTTGGGGCTGTTTATAGACACATCCTGTTATCTAACACCTTTCATTACATCCTCCAGTTCGAGTTTTTAGGCTTTTTCTTTTGCTTATTTACTTCCTTTTTACCGAGAGCTTCTCCTGTTCCTCTATATACCATACTATTCAGATTTAGTCATTCTTCTTCCACCCTATCTTCAGTTTGCAAGCTTACTAAGTCTTTTTTAATCTGCTTTGGTGATGTTTGACGCTGTCTTCTTCAAGCATTGATCTTGTTGATTAGTTACTTACTTGGTAATTTACTTTCATTTTGTAAAATGAACTACTCTGAAAATTAGTAAAAATGATCTAATCGTGTATCTTGTGACTTGTGCATTCCTGTATCCCTCACATGACCCTCTAGGTTTTTATTTACCAAGAAGTTGTCAGTTATGGTCTACTCGCCTGTGCATACATACTTGTGTCTGTTTTTTAAAGTCAATTTATTATTTTTAAATTATTGTGTCAGAATATTTTTCCATTCTCATTACGTACTGGCTCTTCAAAACTCCACATGATATTCCTTATCGGTACGTTTCCTATTATGACGCTGAAATCACCCATCAGAATTATCTGATCAGTATCACTGCATTTATTCAGAGTCTTCTGCAGGTCTCATGGAGGACATTTATATAAACGCACCAGAAACGAAGGTTTTCAGAGAGAATTCCAGAGTTGTGGAACAGGGTTGTCATGTACAGACGGTACGTTGATGATACACTCATCATCGTAAAAGGCACAATAGAAACACTTGATAATTTGAAGACGACATTTAATTCGCATCGTAGGAACGTCGTATACGTGCTGGAGTATGAAGTAGAAGGGAAAATTAATTTCCTAGACCTTAGGGTGTCCAGAAAAAAAGAATTTTTTATGGTCTGCAATTTACCGGAAACCAACTCACACCAACAAGTTAATCCACAACAGCTCTAACTGTCCTAGGCGCCATCAGATGGCATTCTTTAATACAAATGCGGCGCGTGTATGCAAGCTGGCATTGGATGAGACGGAGATAGGCACCGAACTCAGGATGCTCTAGTAGATAGCTGTTGGCAACGGTTACAAGCTGAAGTTAACAATCCATGCCGTATGCATAAACAAAAGAGGCGTGTGCTTAGTATAGAGACTAAGTATGTTACTACACGCTACCTAGGGGAGGTCACCAGAAAATTGCTGCATTACCGAAGAGATGCAAAGCTGCATATACGACATCGGGTCCATTAATGAATAGACTGACATACGCTAGATGAACCAGACAATGAAAGAAAATACAATAAATTCGCATATTCAAGTGTCTACAAATTACAATGTGGTACCTTTGATAAGTACAACATAGAGCAGACGGGCAGGAGTTCAGAGATACGATGTAAAGAACACATCAGCCCGTCGAATACAAAGGGTTACAGACAGCATGTAAAAGCTACGGGGCAACCTCCAGGTATCATAGGCAACACGATGAGCATTTTACACAAGCAACAAAGGAGCCAAACTAGATATCCTTGAAGAATAGGAAATGTATTGGGCGAAGGTCAAGCAGCCTGACTTGTTGCTAAATGAGCAGGCTGAATTTAAGTACAGTAGATTTTTTAATTAAAAATAAAATGTATTACAATGTATGAAGCCTCTTGTTCAGATGCTTTAGCAAGGAAATGTACTATTACCTAAAACGTGACGGTTACTGCTCACCGGTATGTTGTGAGCTTGACATTGCAAGGTAGTAGTGCCGTTAGAATTGGTAAAGGATTTGCGCCCGGTACATGCACATGCCTGTGAATATTGTTTACTGTAAAGATCTGTAGAACTTAGATAATAAGTAGTTGTAGATCTTTCATATGTGTGTAGCGTTATTTTTATATGTTTAGGAGTTGAGGTCAGAACTCCTTCGACTGTTTGATAACAGTAATAAATATTGCCATAGAAGATTACGAGGAAGTCACTTCTATAGTGTATGAGTTTTTCACTTCGGTTGGAACAGATATAGGCCCCATATTCGTATGGTACGGGATTCATGACCGTGACTAACCTTAGACATGATGCATGACTTGGCGCTTCACCGGAACTTTCTGATTATGACCTTATGTATATGTACTTTTGTCTGCACTACATATGTTTCAATGTCTGGATCAGATATTATTTGTTAGGGAGTTTTGATTGTTAACGACACGTAATATAGCCAAAGGTAGTCACTTATAAATGAAAATGCATTCCCATTAGTGTTTAAAACAAGTGATTTGTAATGTTTCTGTTACTACTAGCCAGCGCCAGATGTATAAGGGGGTTGAGGTTTGAATCCAAAACCTGTAATGGGTGTTGTGGCATAGCAGCGCCATACTGTAGACGGCATTACATTATGAATATAGGCTAATACATTTCAAGGTGCCATAATGCATGGCACCCTGTTGCAAATACTATCTAGAAATTACATTATAACAGTTTATGTACTCAAGTTTAGGGAGGGATCACATATGACATTATTAGCATGTACTACGTTTTTCTTAATTCACTCATATTTTACTTATGACACCTTGAAACAAGAAACTTATAGTTTGAAACACTTGTTCAAATGTGTATGACCAAAATCTGAAAGCCTAGAGATGGCACTTATTATATGTAACAGGTGTTTTCGTGATTTAAAACTATGTAATGATTATATTATCGGCATTTTATATAATACTTTTACCTACGATTATTGTGTGTGTGTATATGCTCAATGCACAAATAAGTTTGGCTTTGGGTGCGGCCCTTGCGCCATGAAGTATGATAGCGTCGGATACCACGTTATTTTGTAAAACAAAATTGTCAATGTTTTCTATAATGTAAATCTGACATTTCCTTACCTTTAAAAATCTTATCGATGAAAAGACAATGGTTTCAGCAACACCATAGAAAACTAATAGGCAGCCACTCACCCTTGCCTCTATGAGGGAGGGCGACAATTACCAAGGTGTCCTGTTAACTACTGTAGGAACTATTTGCCAGTTTGGTTGTCAGTAGTTGAAACGAACGCATAGGCTAAAATCAGTGTGGGTACTTGTTGCCCATTGTATACTTTGGTGTGCCGTTTGGTACAATATTATGTGAATCATTACAGTTAACAGCAAGGTACGTCTATAACCATATAAGTACCTGTTATATGTACATACATACTGTTTGTACACATTGTTATAAGACAAGTACTTTGTAATTTGTATGTGTGTGGTTTTAGAATGGGCGTGTCAGCTCGGTAACGTTGACGACTAAAGCCCATTTCATATAAATGCAACTGACACGTACAAAATGAAAAAAATTATCCAATTCCTTCAGTACTGAACAGTTATGGACCTACCATCCTGTGGAAGCATGCCTCGAATAAGCAACCTTAACTTTCGTTTTGTTCATTCTCCCTACAAAACAGACTGTAATCTGCCATGTTTTTTATCACCCCTTTTGTATTTTCGTATCTGCGATTGTTACAGCATCGATATTCACGTGTTTTAGCACATTTCCCAGTTCTATCCCTGTTTGGAAAGTATCTCTATCATTCCACATTGCTAACTGGACTCATCCGTTGACATATTTTCGTTAGTCGTTTCTCCTAATTTTGTTATTTAGCTTTCAGACCATCCTTCTACCGACTCTCCTTAGATTACTGGGAGTATTATGAGTTGTCAGAGAGTGGATTACCACGCATCTGCTCAATCCCTTTCCTAGGGGGGGGGGGGGGGCAGATATTCTTTCGGAGTCATCGTCTATAGCCGAAATGTTCTGCTTATTTAAAGGCACCGGAAACTCGCCTTTCAACTTCTCCCGTTGACTAAGTATTGTGGACGTCTCTCATAGTTTACTTCTGAACAGGTATTGGAAGCCGGAACAAAATGGCTTTGAGCACTATGGGACTTAACTTCCGAGGTCATCAGTCCCCTAGAACTTAGAACTACTTAAACCCAACTAACCTAAGGACATCACACACATCCATACCCGAGGCAGGATTCGAACCTGCGACCGTAGCGGTCGCGCGGTTCCAGACTGTAGCGCATAGAACCGCTCGGCCACTCCGGCCGGCGAAGCCGGAACAAAATCCGGAATCCTTTGTCAAGCTTTGACCTTTGAAGGTAGAAAGAAAGATGAAGGACATCCTCGGGTCTTGAAAACTACACTCCTGGAAATTGAAATAAGAACACCGTGAATTCATTGTCCCAGGAAGGGGAAACTTTATTGATACATTCCTGGGGTCAGATACATCACATGATCACACTGACAGAACCACAGGCACATAGACACAGGCAACAGAGCATGCACAATGTCGGCACTAGTACAGAGTATATCCACCTTTCGCAGCAATGCAGGCTGCTATTCTCCCATGGAGACGATCGTAGAGATGCTGGATGTAGTCCTGTGGAACGGCTTGCCATGCCATTTCCACCTGGCGCCTCAGTTGGACCAGCGTTCGTGCTGGACGTGCAGACCGTGTGAGACGACGCTTCATCCAGTCCCAAACATGCTCAATGGGGGACAGATCCGGAGATCTTGCTGGCCAGGGTAGTTGACTTACACCTTCTAGAGCACGTTGGGTGGCACGGGATACATGCGGACGTGCATTGTCCTGTTGGAACAGCAAGTTCCCTTGCCGGTCTAGGAATGGTAGAACGATGGGTTCGATGACGGTTTGGATGTAGCGTGCACTATTCAGTGTCCCCTCGACGATCACCAGTGGTGTACGGCCAGTGTACTCTTCTGACAACGTACAGAAAGCGTCGTATTTCGGTGTAAACTTGCTGTCCACTGTTAATAACATCACTGAATCATCTTTATAACGTCTGCGTGCTCTTAAGAAATAGTTAATTTCATAATTACACAGCAAATTTCCATTAAATGACGTAGCCGGCACGAAGCATTAAGGTTATATTGGAGTTTATTGAACTTCGTAATTATTTAAACCTGCTTGAATCTATTTGCATCAGCGATTCTAACACTGACTGCAGCTTCCGACAACGGCGTAACTGTAAGTTCTTCGTGATCGCGTGTAACTGTTTCCTACTCAGGGCTATAATAGAGTTTATGTCGGTGGTTGCTATATTACTGTGTCCTTTGATGTTCGTGACAATCAAAGATCACGAAGGCTAAGTCCAAGCGTTAATCAGGTATCACATTATTTACTTTTCTTACACATATACACTCCTGGAAATGGAAAAAAGAACACTTTGACACCGGTGTGTCAGACTCACCATACTTGCTCCGGACACTGCGAGAGGGCTGTACAAGCAATGATCACACGCACGGCACAGCGGACACACCAGGAACCGCGGTGTTGGCCGTCGAATGGCGCTAGCTGCGCAGCATTTGTGCACCGCCGCCGTCAGTGTCAGCCAGTTTGCCGTGGCATACGGAGCTCCATCGCAGTCTTTAACACTGGTAGCATGCCGCGACAGCGTGGACGTGAACCGTATGTGCAGTTGACGGACTTTGAGCGAGGGCGTATAGTGGGCATGCGGGAGGCCGGGTGGACGTACCGCCGAATTGCTCAACACGTGGCGCGTGAGGTCTCCACAGTACATCGATGTTGTCGCCAGTGGTCGGCGGAAGGTGCACATGCCCGTCGACCTGGGACCGGACCGCAGCGACGCACGGATGCACGCCAAGACCGTAGGATCCTACGCAGTGCCGTAGGGGACCGCACCGCCACTTCCCAGCAAATTAGGGACACTGTTGCCTCTGGGGTATCGGCGAGGACCATTCGCAACCGTCTCCATGAAGCTGGGCTACGGTCCCGCACACCGTTAGGCCGTCTTCCGCTCACGCCCCAACATCGTGCAGCCCGCCTCCAGTGGTGTCGCGACAGGTGTGAATGGAGGGACGAATGCAGACGTGTCGTCTTCAGCGATGAGAGTCGCTTCTGCCTTGGTGCCAATGATGGTCGTATGCGTGTTTGGCGCCGTGCAGGTGAGCGCCACAATCAGGACTGCATACGACCGAGGCACACAGGGCCAACACCCGTCATCATGGTGTGGGGAGCGATCTCCTACACTGGCCGTACACCACTGGTGATCGTCGAGGGGACACTGAATAGTGCACGGTACATCCAAACCGTCATCGAACCCATCGTTCTACCATTCCTAGACCGGCAAGGGAACTTGCTGTTCCAACAGGACAATGCACGTCCGCATGTATCCCGTGCCACCCAACGTGCTCTAGAAGGTGTAAGTCAGCTACCCTGGCCAGCAAGATCTCCGGATCTGTCCCCCATTGAGCATGTTTGGGACTGGATGAAGCGTCGTCTCACGCGGTCTGCACGTCCAGCACGAACACTGGTCAAACTGAGGCGCCAGGTGGAAATGGCCTGGCATGCCGTTCCTCAGGACTACATCCAGCACCTCTACGATCGTCTCCATGGGAGAATAGCAGCCTGCATTGCTGCGAAAGGTGGATATACACTGTACTAGTGCCGACATTGTGCATGCTCTGTTGCCTGTGTCTATGTGCCTGTGGTTCTGTCAGTGTGATGTATCTGACCCCAGAAATGTGTCAATAAAGTTTCCCCTTCCTGGGACAATGAATTCACGGTGTTCTTATTTCAATTTCCAGGAGTGTAATGACTGGTCCGTTGTCTGGCTAAACCGTAAATGCATTTTATTTCAGTTCGAAATTCTGACTAGTACGTCAAGTCGATACTGGAAAGCTCTTAAAACTTCGCATCGGTTTGAAACAATCTAGTATAGTCCCATAGGCTTACTGCTATTGCGGCGTCTACAAGAGAGACTGAATTTCCATCTCCATTGCAGTGTTACATTGTAGTCGCAGAGAACTTACAGCTCGATGCGGATACAATTCTCTTCTTGGATAAATGATATCTCTGATTTATTTATGGCCTGGCTTTAATCTTCGTAAGGAATATATTTTGAATTATTTATTTAAAGTTTCAGGCTTCGTGTCATCTGATAGTCGTTCATTTTGTCCTTATAATAAACGCTATTGGTTTCATAGTATTCCTGTTAGTCGAACCGGCAATAGTGTTAATGTCAGGATAAATAATTTTGCTATTTCTTTTCTACCAAATGGCTTTCATAAGGTGGTCCATATTTGGGGTGTTGCAGTAGGGATCTTGAAACAAGATCAGCTTCGCCACAGCGTGCTCATACGCATTAAGCAGTAATTTTTCTATGTTCTGTACTCGAAGGGTACGAGACGAAACCGTCTACATGGTTGAATTGGAAATAACCTCGGCCAAGCACTTCACAGTAGATGCAGTTACAGATGCAGTTATAGATGTAGGTAGAGCGCTCAGTGGTTGGACACGAATATGGAAACACAGCGAGAAATGCATGTTTAACGTAAATACAGATGTTAGCCAAGCCGTTAAGTGGCGGTACTTCACCACGGTAGGCAACTGTGCAGTGTCCTCAATACATCGCAAGTGTCAGTAATAGTCAAAACAGTGTTGTATGTAGTTGCGAATACATAATGTCAGTGCATCCGAACGTGAGGTTCATATGATGCTCATTTGGCGGCCACTTCCGTAGCCAAGGAAGCCAAAGTACTGGGTATTTAAAAAGAGGTGCCATATGGGAGATTTACATGGCATACAGGGTGGGCAGAAAAACATCATACACTCCTGGAAATTGAAATAAGAACACCGTGAATTCATTGTCCCAGGAAGGGGAAACTTTATTGACACATTCCTTGGGTCAGATACATCACATGATCACACTGACAGAACCACAGGCACATAGACACAGGCAACAGAGCATGCACAATGTCGGCACTAGTACAGTGCATATCCACCTTTCGCAGCAATGCAGGCTGCTATTCTCCCATGGACACGATCGTAGAGATGATGGATGTAGTCCTGTGGAACGGCTTGCCATGCCATTTCCACCTGGCGCCTCAGTTGGAGCAGCGTTCGTGCTGGACGTGCAGACCGCGTGAGACGACGCTTCATCCAGTCCCAAACATGCTCAATGGGGGACAGATCCGGAGATCTTGCTGGCCAGGGTAGTTGACTTACACCTTCTAGAGCACGTTGGGTGGCACGGGATACATGCAGACGTGCATTGTCCTGTTGGAACAGCAAGTTCCCTTGCCGGTCTAGGAATAGTAGAACGATGGGTTCGATGACGGTTTGGATGTACCGTGCACTATTCAGTGTCCACTCGACGATCGCCAGTGGTGTACGGCCAGTGTAGGAGATCGCTCCCCACACCATGATGCCGGGTGTTGGCCCTGTGTGCCTCGGTCGTATGCAGTCCTGATTGCGGCGCTCACCTGCACGGCGCCAAACACGCATACGACCATCATTGGCACCAAGGCAGAAGCGACTCTCATCGCTGAAGACGACACGTCTCCATTCGTCCCTCCATTCACGCCTGTCGCGACACCACTGGAGGCGGGCTGCACGATGTTGGGGCGTGAGCGGAAGACGGCCTAACGGTGTGCGGGACCGTAGCCCAGCTTCATGGAGACGGTTGCGAATGGTCCTCGCCGATACCCCAGGAGCAACAGTGTCCCTAATTTGCTGGGAAGTGGCGGTGCGGTCCCCTACGGCACTGCGTAGGATCCTACGGTCTTGGCGTGCATCCGTGCGTCGCTGCGGTCCGGTCCCAGGTCGACGGGCACGTGCACCTTCCGCCGACCACTGGCGACAACATCGATGTACTGTGGAGACCTCACGCCCCACGTGTTGAGTAATTCGGCGGTACGTCCACCCGGCCTCCCGCATGCCCACTATACGCCCTCGCTCAAAGTCCGTCAACTGCACATACGGTTCACGTCCACGCTGTCGCGGCATGCTACCAGTGTTAAAGACTGCGATGGAGCTCCGTATGCCACGGCAAACTGGCTGACACTGACGACGTCGGTGCACAAATGCTGCGCAGCTAGCGCCATTCGACGGCCAACACCGCGTTTCCTGGTGTGTCCGCTGTGCCGTGCGTGTGATCATTGCTTGTACAGCCCTCTCGCAGTGTCCGGAGCAAGTATGGTGGGTCTGACACACCGGTGTCAATGTGTTCTTTTTTCCATTTCCAGGAGTGTATATATACACTCCTGGAAATTGAAATAAGAACACCGTGAATTCATTGTCCCAGGAAGGGGAAACTTTATTGACACATTCCTGGGGTCAGATACATCACATGATCACACTGACAGAACCACAGGCACATAGACACAGGCAACAGAGCATGCACAATGTCGGCACTAGTACAGTGTATATCCACCTTTCGCAGCAATGCAGGCTGCTATTCTCCCATGGAGACGATCGTAGAGATGCTGGATGTAGTCCTGTGGAACGGCTTGCCATGCCATTTCCACCTGGCGCCTCAGTTGGACCAGCGTTCGTGCTGGACGTGCAGACCGCGTGAGACGACGCTTCATCCAGTCCCAAACATGCTCACTGGGGGACAGATCCGGAGATCTTGCTGGCCAGGGTAGTTGACTTACACCTTCTAGAGCACGTTGGGTGGCACGGGATACATGCGGACGTGCATTGTCCTGTTGGAACAGCAAGTTCCCTTGCCGGTCTAGGAATGGTAGAACGATGGGTTCGATGACAGTTTGGATGTACCGTGCACTATTCAGTGTTCCCTCGACGATCACCAGTGGTGTACGGCCAGTGTAGGAGATCGCTCCCCACACCATGATGCCGGGTGTTGGCTCTGTGTGCCTCGGTCGTATGCAGTCCTGATTGTGGCGCTCACCTGCACGGCGCCAAACACGCATACAACCATCATTGGCACCAAGGCAGAAGCGACTCTCATCGCTGAAGACGACACGTCTCCATTCGTCCCTCCATTCACGCCTGTCGCGTCACCACTGGAGGCGGGCTGCACGATGTTGGGGCGTGAGCGGAAGACGGCCTAACGGTGTGCGGGACCGTAGCCCAGCTTCATGGAGACGGTTGCGAATGGTCCTCGCCGATACCCCAGGAGCAACAGTGTCCCTAATTTGCTGGGAAGTGGCGGTGCGGTCCCCTACGGCACTGCGTAGGATCCTACGGTCTTGGCGTGCATCCGTGCGTCGCTTCGGTCCGGTCCCAGATCGACGGGCACGTGCACCTTCCGCCGACCACTGGCGACAACATCGATGTACTGTGGAGACCTCACGCCCCACGTGTTGAGCAATTCGGCGGTACGTCCACCCGGCCTCCCGCATGCCCACTATACGCCCTCGCTCAAAGTCCGTCAACTGCACATACGGTTCACGTCCACGCTGTCGCGCCATGCTACCAGTGTTAAAGACTGCGATGGAGCTCCGTATGCCACGGCAAACTGGCTGACACTGACGGCGGCGGTGCACAAATGCTGCGCAGCTAGCGCCATTCGACGGCCAACACCGCGGTTCCTGGTGTGTCCGCTGTGCCGTGCGTGTGATCATTGCTTGTACAGCCCTCTCACAGTGTCCGGAGCAAGTATGGTGGGTCTGACACACCGGTGTCAATGTGTTCTTTTTTCCATTTCCAGGAGTGTATATTAGCACCCCATGAACCATGGACGTTGTCGTTAGTGGGGAGGCTCGCGTGCCTCAGCGATACAGATAGCCGTACCGTAGGTAAAACCACAACGGAGGGGTATCTGTTGAGAGGCCCTACCAGATGCATTCCTCCCGCTAGCATAGTGCAGTGGGTCACCGAGACATACAAACTGAGACTATCTGCGTAAGATCCTGTTGTTCACAGAAAGGTGGAAAGCCAGAAGACTGTAGCGAAATTCTGGAAGACCTGCAGAGAATCGACTATTGGTGCATGGACTACTAGTTGACTAAGAACGTAAGTTAATGTAACATATTGTGCGTCAGTAGGCGAATACATCCACTCCGTTAGGTTGCAGTAGTGGCGACAAACCAGTGGCATTAATAATCACCGTAAAATATCTTAGTCACAATTCGAAGCAACATAGTGTGGAATGACCAAATAAAAGAAATGGTAGGAAAGGCAAATGTCAGACTGAAAGTCAGTGGACGAATCTAAAGCAAAGTGTTATTCACCCACGAACGAAATAACCTTAAAAATAGTCGTCCACGATTCCTTAAACATTTTTCATCAGTCTAGCATCCGTACCAAGTAGAATTAATCGAACAGGTAGAGAAAATCTAAAGAAGAGCTGCGAATTTCGTCACGGTGTCTTTCAAATTGCGGGGAGCGTTACGGATATGCTCAATAAACTCCAATCGCAGACGCTACAAGATACGCGTTGTGAATCCCACATATGTCTGCAGCTGAAATTTCTAGAGCTTATGTTCCAAGAAGAGTCGGATAGCTTATCACTTTCTCTCATATATGTCTCGCGGCGCGATCAGAACGAAAACGCGAGGAGGATTATATGTCATACGGATCTTTACCAACAATCATTTTCTCACGTGCTATTCGTGAATGGTATAGGAAAAGGGAGAGAGGGGAGGAGAATAGTGTTATCAGAAGTAGCCTCCTGCACACAACCAAAGGTATGGCACAGTTATTAAGAAAAGAACGCTATCGTTGGTAGTGTTTGAGAACGCAGGAACGTTTCCAGAATGAAAATATCTGACGATTCAACGATCAGTTATGGAGTCCATGATTAAGTTGTCTTGAATGGTTAGTTGCAACTATAAGAATATATTGCTACCTGAAATGTGTGATGCTTGAACGGATCCTTCCACATCTAATGGTCTATTTATGAAATCGTACCGAGTGCAATGTGGGGCTATTTTCGTAAAGAATCCATCCTGATACAGTTCAGTTATTGTTGTTGACTCCAGTAAATTTTCATTGTAATAAAGCCACGGACTGATTCAGTTCTTCGTGGAGGTAACAACACTCCATTTAGTTTGGTGACCAGTCTGTGTTAGTCGTAAATTTACTTATTGCTCACGTCGCTGTCAGCATTGCTTGTATAAACCATCCATCACTGACTCTGAGAAAGCTCCAATGAAAGCTTTACTGGAGCCGCCATCGTATGTAGGAATTTAATTACGTGACTTCGGGCAGCATGTCTCTCATGCCAAACGGCAACGACTCCTCTGTCATCTGTCACAGAGCGACAGAAATTAGCGAAATGTTGGAAATGTTTCTTCTCCTTGTCAGTAATAAGCCCGTCGGACTTCTCACAATGTGATGTATTAAACTGAACGAATACGTGTCGAAATTCCGTTTTATGCATGACACTGTTGATTTATTTTTCTTTCTCTGGTTCGTGTTCTTTCATAAAAGAACTACACAAACATGGATGGGAGAGAAATGTATGAAAAGTACCTGGCATGAGGTAGAATTCCCATAAAAAGTTTCATCGATATTTCATTTCAAGAATGGAAATCAAAAACAAACTACGTGAAATGCTTAAAAATATCACTTCTAGAGCATCGATCATATAAAACAGCCTTTTTATTTTATACATCACAACTAAGCTAAATAAATCTACGTCTGTAAATGCAAAGAAAGGTAAGAAATCAATGAAAACCAGCAATCCTGCTTTAGGCACTCTGAATATTTCCTTATTGATACTGACTACTCTTTTTTTGGAACTAACTACTAAGTTCAGCTGTCACAGCTTATAATAAAATATTATGTGTATGCACCATACATCACAGACGAAAAGAGAATCACGAATACATAAAGATTTTCTGAAACATCAGCATTATTTTAGCTGTATATGATAGACGTACTCACTGATTGAACAAAAATTGAAGGAACCCTTGGAGAAAAGAGAAGCTGGAGCTCTAATGGCAAGCCAGTACTTAACAAAGATGAGAAGCATGAAAGGTAGAATCAACATATGAAAGTGTTACACACAGAAAACGAAGATGAAAACTGTGTTGTTCAAAATTAATTACACGAGATGGATGATGAGATACTTTGAGAAGAATCTGTCGCAGCTCTGAAAGTCCAAACTAGGGACCTAGAATAGAGACAACACTTAGTCAGACTTTTTCAGATCCTAGGGAGAGCCTGGTATTCTTGATACAGCGTCAGGCGAAATATCCTCCCAGTCGCCCCTGACTATGAAATTTTCGTCTCCTTAACTATCTGAATAATTTCTTTTATGCCATCATACATTTTTGCGGATATAGTTGACATATAAACTTGTACTATTGTGGTAAACCTTGGCTTCGTGTCTATCTTGGCCACAGTAATGCGTTCACTATGCTTTTCACAGTAGCTTATCCTCGTTCCTATTTTTTATTCATTATAAAACCTACTCCTGCATTACCGTTATTTGATTTTGTATTTATTCACCCGACCAGAAGTCTTGTTCTTCCGGTCACCGAACTTGATTAATTCCCACTATATCTAACTTTAACATATTCATTTCCGTTTTTAAATTTTCTAACCTGACTGCCCTATGAAGGGATGTGACATTCTACGCTCCGATCCATAGAACGCCAGTTTTCTTTCTCCTGATAAGGACGTCGTTATGAGTAGCCCCCGTCCGAAGATCCGAATGGGGGACTATTTTACCTCTGGAATATTTTACCCAAGGGGATGCCATCATCATTTAACCATACTGTAAAGCTGCATTCCTTTGGGAAAAATTACGGCTGCAGCTTCCCCTTGCTTTTGGCCATTCGCAGTACCAGCACAGCAAAGCCACTTTGGTTGATGTTAGAAGGCCAGATCAATCAATCATCCAGACTGTTGCCCCTGCAGCTACTGAAAAGGCTGCTGTCGCTCTTCAAGAACCGCATTGGATATATTACGGAATAAATTTGACAGTATTTGAAAGTAGATTTCCTAAAAGTTATCCAGAAAGACCATAAAACAAGGTAAGCCGCTAATGAGTAACGAGTATAAAATCCGATGTGAAAGGGAATACGAAATTTATGTAAAGGTCAAATTAACTCACGGTGTGATGTTATCTGCATTCTGCAAAGCTATACTGTAATGTTTTAAGAAACGTCATTAAAATGTCCACAAATACACACATCCTGAAAGATTTAATAATGCAGATAGTAAGAGTGAAACGATACAGGCCACTGTGAATCAAGTGAAGCACCATGCAGTTATTATACATCACAACGTTGTGACTAATAATTCACAAGCTGAAAGTGTTTTGAAGCATGAATTCGTAAATGTAGCCTAAAAACGATTTAGTAGTTCGGTTAAAGAGGAAAAATAATGTACTGAAAGCATCATTCTAAAAATTTTAATCAAGTGTAAGTAGCGCCAACATCGTTCACTCAAATTCCAAAATTATGAAAAAACAAAAATCCTAAACAAACCTCATATGGTTTGATGTAATTTCCAACAGAATTCGGAAAAGTTATTCTAAATTAATAAGTATTTCCTTAGTGTTACATGTAATGCATCCTGACACAGGGAATCCTTCCAAAAAGGTCTACTGCTAAACCTCGAAATAAGAAAAGTGACAAGGAAACATAAATAATTATTGTCCAGCTTCCCTACTAATATGACCTTCTTAAATATTCGCAAAACAAGTGTAGTGAAGAGTATGGCCACATTTAAATACAATGAGTTCTCTTGATAAGTCACTGTTTGGATTCCAGAATGTTAGTTTGTATGATAATGCTGTTTTTAAAGTCGTTCACCAAATATTACAAGTCTTACATAATCAAATATCCCTAGTTGGTGTTTCACGAGATCTGTCCAAGGCATTTGACTGTGTAGATCACATTACTCTCCTAGAAAAACTTACGTTTTTTTTTTATTACTGATTTCCCTAACAGTGTGTTGTGATGAAATTCAGACAGTGTTCGAAAGAGAGAAACTGTTAGTGACAGGGAGTACCTCAAGGTTCAATTTTTGGTCCATTCTTATTCCTTGTACATGTGAATGACCTTCAGCTTAACTTTCATTGAGCATGTAACGCCGGAAATGCGTATCCTTCTATTTCCATCTATTGTACTATACATTTTTCCTTATTTTGTACCCTGAAGATATGACATATTACCATTGACCTCCCGGCGCGACGTACTGCTTTGTCGGTATGCCTGCTGGCTGTTGTCAATGCCTGACCACTCTTCTTATCAGTCCTTCTTCGACGACTCTCTCGACCGTCAGTATGGGTTGTACGTGTCTGCCCTGCTGCCTCCTGGATTCCGCTTTCGTCGCCTGCTTCGACAATTGGATTTTGCCCTCCCTACCACCTTCAGAGAGGGTGAGAGCACGACACCTCCTTGGCTCCAGGCTCCAGTTCACATTCATCTTGACCTCAGCTCGCTCCCGAAGGAGGATACTCCGGATGCAGTGTATTGCTCACGGTTTGTCGAACTTCGTGCGCGACTCGCCAGTAACACCTTTATTTACACTGATGGCTCCAAAACTGACGATGGAGTCGGCTGTGCCTTTGCCGTCGGGGACGTCACCTTTAAATACCGGCTCCTCGACCAGTGTTCCAGCTTTACGGCCAAGATTTTTGCTCTCTATCAGGCCGTTCAGTATGTCCGCCGCCACCGCCATTCACCGTATGTACTCCTCTCTGATTCACTCAGTGCTCTTCAGGGCCTTGGAGATCCATATCCGGTCCGTCCCTTGGTGCAACGGATCCAGCAATCCCTCCATTCTGTTGCTGATGATGGCTCTCTTGTTAGCTTTATGTGGGTTCCAGGCCATGTAGGAGTGCCTGGGAATGAGGCTGCTGATGCTGCGGCCAAGGCTGCAGTCCTCCTGCCTCGGCCAGCCTCCCTTTGTATCCCATCGTCTGACATTAGTGGAGTTGTTTGTAAGAGGTTTGTGTCATTATGGTGGGATACTTGGTCGTCACTTCAAGAAAATAAGCTCCAGGCCATGAAACCATTCCCAACAGCTTGGACAACCTCCTCCCGACCATCTCGGCGAGAGGAGGTCCTTCTGGCCAGGTTGCGGATTGGGCATTGCCGGTTTAGCCACCGCTACCTGCTATACGGTGACACCGACTCGTAGTGCCCTTGTGGTCATGCATTGAGAGTGCGCCATGTTTTATTGTCGTGTCCTCGTTTTAATCAATCTCGTGTTATCCTGTCTCTGCCATCTACCTTACAGGAAATTTTAGCTGATGACGCTCGAGCAGATGCTCGTGTTCTTCGTCTTATTACTTTGACGGACTTATCCAAAGACATCTAACTCTTTTAATTATCTTATCTGCGTCTTTGTGAGAACTTTCTGGTCGTGCCCCCCCCCCCTTACGTTTTACCAGATTATATGTGCACTTACAGTTGTGACTGGGTGCTAATGACCTTAGTAGTTGAGCGCCCTAAAACCCCACATAAAAAATCATCCGAAAAAATGTTTTGCCATTCGTGCACCCAGGTCCGTAGTTGAGTACACCATCGCAGGCGCTCCTGTCTGTGATGCAGCGTCAAGGGTAACCAAAGCCATGGTCTCCGAGCTGATAGTCCATGCTGCTGCAAACGTCGTCGGACTGTTCGTGCAGATGGTTGTTGTCTTGCAAACGTCCCCATCTGTTGACTCAGGCATCGAGACGTGGCTGCACGATCCGTTACAGCCATGCGGATAAGATGCCTGTCATCTCGACTGCTAGCGATACGAGGCCGTTGGGATCCAGCAGGGCGTTCCGTATTTCCCTCCTGAACCCACCGATTCCTTATTCTGCTGACAGTCATTGGATATCGACCAACGCGAGCAGGAATGTCGCGATACGATAAACCGCAATCGCGTTAGGGTACAATCCGACCTTTATCAAAGTCGGAAACGTGATGGTACGCGTATCTCCTCCTTACACGAGGCATCACAACAACGTTTCACCAGGCAAGTCCGGTTGACTGCTGATTGTGTATAAGAAATCGGTTGGAAACTCTCCTCATGTCAGCACGTTGTAGGTGTCGCCACGGGCGCAAACCTTGTGTGAATGCTCTGAAAAGCTAATCATTTGCATATCACAGCATCTTCGTCCTGTCGGTTAAATTTCGCGTCTGTAGCATGTCATCTTCGCGGTGTAACAATTTTAATGGCCAGTAGTGTAGTTGGCGATCGGTTTCGTCTGATAATTTAGACCATCTTCAGGCCGTAAGCTCTGTCATACGGTAACAATGAATATTCAGACAGATGGTTACATGACTAAAAACATCTAGAATAGCAGCTAAAAAACCATGGCTAGTAAACCTGGTGACGCTTTTAGATTTTCTTTTGTTCGTTTTTAAACGTCTGGACGACCTTACTTGTACGTTATTTCACACGAAATTTATGATACAGTTGTACTGTTTACATTATAGGAAATATTTCATATAATACTAAGTAGCACGTTGAGTTTTTGAAGCTAGCGCTTGTCGAAGTTTTATAACCAGTTGCTTTGACAGTAGTGTGCCGCCCTTGCCAGTGTTAGTTTGAGTTCTTTTTTTGTGGCCACTTGAAGCTGAACTACAGTAGTCAGTTTCTTCGCTACTGACGTTTGTCAAAGGTGAAACACGACGATCGACTTCCAAGCCATCGGATAGCCGCCGTCTCCTCTGCGTTCTGTCATACGCAACGGTGGAATGTAGCTATCGGTACCGGCAAGCCATTGCTGTGGTAACCAGTACACCACCTGTGCTTTCAATACATGATTACGTAAAAAAGTACAAGTAGTGTCTGTCAACGCTTTCCGTTGTTTTGCTTAGATTATGATAGGATTTATTGTGATCCAGTATGTTTGTAATTTTTGTGTGTACTTTTGTACCAGTTTTTGTTCTAAATCCCAGCTATACCGTTTAATGTAACATGTCTCACGTAATGAGTAAATCATACACGGTGGACAGAGGGTACAGTATACGTTTTCGTTAGTGCTGCTTTATTCAGCAGTTGACCTCGGTGTTCTACACAGATCTCCCTCCGTTCGCCGCCGCCAAAATGTCTTATTTTGTTATTACTGTAGCTTCTAGATGTTCTTAGCCACGTAACCATCTCCAGGAGTAGAAATCAAGTCTGAATATGTATTATTATTGTATGCAGTGCCTACTGCATGAAGATGGTCTAAATTATAGACCGAAACCAGCTGCCAATTATAACAAAAGTCTGTAGCGATCGAAACTGTTCTACTGAATTTTAATGTTTTACACAGATCGCTGTTATATCTCCTGTCAAAGACTGTTTTCTGAAGTTTTAGAGTTGCTTAAGGGACTCCGGAAAGGCTCAAAATCATGAAAAGTTCAATTTTTACTTTTTTGCGTTTTCTGAATCTGCAGACTATTACCTTTTAATAGGTGTATAATTTATTCAGTTCCGAAGACTACAACTATTTTAATTTTTTTTTTAAATGTGTTCTACATGGGCGTGACCCACTGTGGCGCTGTTAAACTGCTGTCAAATGGTGTTATTATTAACGTCCGTGTTCATCAGGTACATTTTAGTGATGTGAGATAAAGTATGTGTTGTGGCTAACCTGTGATGGTTCAATATATATCGCTGGTGTGATTGTCGGCGACTGAAAGCTTCGTACAAAAACAAAAACTCAGTGATGGTAAAGGGTTGGATGGGAAGGGAAGGTTAACTGACAGTGTAATTGACAAAATACAGAACTGTTATGGAATGGCTATTAGGCAAAATACACAAACTGTCGACGAAATGAAGAAGGCTGTTTGGGCTCTCTTTTTTCATACTTCTTCAACCGATGAAAATCCCCAACATAGCTTGTGTCCCAACGAAGAAGACAGTTGGTGTAAATATAACAAAGGATTGCTAACTGGTGAAGTGTACACTCATAGGCATAGTCTGCCTATGAGGTGATAAAACCTATTTTCAGAGACTTAGCAGCACCTGAACTGTTGAAAAAGTGTATTCACGGAAAAACTCAAAACCCCAATGAAAGTGTAAATAGTGTTATATGGTCGACAATCCCCAAGACTGTATTTGTTGGAATAGAAACACTTCACTTTGGTGTGTACGATGCTGTTGCGACTTTCAATGATGGCAACATTGTAAGGTGCAAGGTATTTAGAAATATGGGAATGAAGATAGGTTCTAACATGGTACGAGCGATGCTTGCTTTAGACAAGGAACGCCTTCGGGCTGCAGACAGGGCTGTAAAGAGTCTAGAAATACAAGCAAGAGTAAACAGGAGGAGGAACAAGAGGAAGCTGGAGGAGGAGTTTGCAGAGGATGAAAATAATCCATCCTATGGCCCTGGAATGCACTAAAAAGTTAATCCAATCTTTGTCGCTCGATTCCCAAAACTTTTATTTTCTCATACTAATTACATGTTTTCTAAGGATCTTCCAAACATATTTGTTTCAAACTTTCAGTAAATGTTACACAGTACCTTCTGCATAATTTAACACAGCCTTTTTTCAAAAAACTGTATTTTCTTGAATATATAAATAAAAAATTGCAAAAAAAATGTTGTGAATTTTCATTACAATTGAAAAAAAATCATATTTAATAACTGAACTAAAATTTTGTAAAATCCCTGTGTTAAGTTGTAACCCACATTCCAATAACTAATCTGTAAAAAGTTCAACTTCCTACCTCAAATACTTTGTGAGGAAAGATGTAATTTATAAGCGTTATTTTAACATTGCAAGTATAGGGCGTTCCGGAGCCCCTTAAAGTTGTTGCGTTATGACTGTCAAAGTTATTTCAAACTACGTTATATACTGGACATGTGATTTTTTGTGTGTTCCATGTGATTTTCTTGTTACTAAGTTTACCCACTGCGTCTCATTTTCAGTGGAGTGTACGGTTCGTGGTAGCACCCAGACGGAAACAGCCGGCCGACCCTCCACACAGCGGCTCGTGTGGACAGCGTATCGCTTGTTACCCACATCTCATGTCGACCGCCACTCCAGCGTGTGTTGTGCTGAACGGGTACCGGCAGAGCGGATAAGACGTAGTGGATACCTAAATAACTCTGCCGTATAAACAACATGGGGCGCGCAGTACAGCAGAAAATGCCCGCCGCTCTGTGTCCACTTCACTCCAGATATACTGTCCGGCGCCTGTGTAAATTCCTTGCCTCCCGTAAACTGCAAGAGCAAAAGCCCAGTGTCTCCTCATTCGTTACCGCTGCCGCAACTACACCAACGCAAACACCATCAGCACGATACGACCCATGCCTTATCTCCAGAGCAAGTTACTAGCTCTTTCCGACCTTGAACTCCGTGCTAACCTAAACTTCTCGTAGTGGTTGCCCTACATTAGCCTCCTGCACTTCCAGTTTCCACAGGCTAAAGTCCGCAGTTTCCAGCCGCAGCTCACGCATCCCACGCGTTCTCCAGCCAACGACCAACACTCCTCTAAATGCTCCTGGACCCTATAGTTCCCCGTCGAGACGCAATTAGGTACAGCAGATAATGATCAACAGCGACCCACTTCCACGAACGACAGCTGGAGGTCTTGCCACGGACACAAAAGCATCAACTACATAAACTCCGTGTCTTTGTGTCAGCAGATTCTTTAAAAAATGGTCATCAAACTAAAAAAGGAAAAGAAGAACTTAAAAATTTTGACATACAGGGTTATTACAAATGATTGAAGCGATTTCACAGCTCTACAATAACTTTATTATTTGAGATATTTTCACAATGATTTGCACACACATACAAAAACTCAAAAAGTTTTTTTAGGCATTCACAAATGTTCAATATGTGCCCCTTTAGTGATTCGGCAGACATCAAGCCGATAATCAAGTTCCTCTCACACTCGGCGCAGCATGTCCCCATCAATGAGTTCGAAAGCATTGTTGATGCGAGCTCACAGTTCTGGCACGTTTCTTGGTAGAGGAGGTTTAAACACTGAATCTTTCACATCACTATGCGTGAAACTTGCCCGCACGCCTTTCAACCGTTTCTTCGCTCACTGCACGCCGACCCGTTTATTTCCCCTTACAGAGGCACCCAGAAGCTTTAAACTGCGCATACCCTCGCCAAATGGAGTTAGCAGTTGGTGGATCTTTGTTGAACTTCGTCCTGAAGTGTCGTTGCACTGTTATGACTGACTGATTTGAGTGCATTTCAAGCACGACGTACGCTTTCTCGGCTACTGTCGCCATTTTGTCTCACTGTGCTCTCGAGCGCTCTGGCGGCAGAAACCTGAAGTGCAGCTTCAGTCGAACAAAACTTTATGAGTTTTTCTACGTATCTGTAGTGTCTCGTGACCATATGTCAATGAATGGAGCTACAGTGCATTTATGAAATCGCTTCAATCATTTGTAATAGCCCTGTATTTATATAATCGATTCAGACATTTCAGTTGTGACAGTATATTTTCTGTATTTAAGTATTGTAACTTGTAGAGCACCAAATACTCTTCACCTTTAGCCAGTCTTTGTTGCCGAGCGGTTCTAGGCGCTTCAGTCTGGAACCGCGCTGCTGCTACGGTCGTAGGTTCAAATCCTGCCTCCGGCATGGATGTCTGTGATGTCCTCAGGTTAGTTAGGTTTAAGTATTTCAAAGTCTAGGGGACTGATGACCTCAGATGTTAATTCCCATTGTGCTCAGAGCCATTTGAACCATTTTCTTCACCTTTGTGACGGTTTGCATCCTGTTGGCGACGCATCCAATGAGGGGCCTGAATGTCTGGAGAAGGAATGGCAGCCCATTCTTCATCATCTTTGACACTGTACCACACAAACGGCTCTTAGTGAAATTGCGTACTTAGGGAATATCGTCCGAGTAATGTGACTGGATTTGTGGTTTCCTGTCAGAGAGGTCACAGTTCGTAGTAATTGACGGAAAGTCATCGAGTAAAACGTAAGTGATTTCTGGCTTTCCCCAAGGTAGTGGTATAGGCCCTTTGCTGTTACTTATCAACATAAACGATTTGGAAGACAATCTGAGCAGCCGTCTTATATTGTTTGCAGATGACGCTGTCGTTTATCGACTAATAAAGTCATCAGAAGATCAAAACAAACTGCAAAACGATTTAGAAAAGATATCTGAATGGTGCGGAAAGTGGCAGTTGACCCTAAATAACGAAAAGTGTGAGGTCATCCACATGAGTGCTAAAGGGAACTCGTTAAACTTCGGTTACACGATAAATTAGTCTAATCTAAAAGCCGCAGATTCAACAAAATACGTAGGTATTACAATTACGAACAACCTAAGTTGGAAGGAACACACAAAGTGTTGTGGGAAGGCTAACCAAAGACTGCGTTTTATTGGCAAGACACATAGGAAATGTAACAGACCAACTAAGGAGACAGCCTGCACTAAGCATGTCGCTCCTGTTTTAGAATACTGCTGCGCGGTATGGGATCCTTACCAGCTAGGACTGATGGAGTACATCGAAAAAATTCGAAGAGAGGTAGCACGTTTTGTATTATCGCTATATATGGGAGAGAGTGTCACAGAAATTATACAGGATTTGGGCTGGACGTCATTAAAAGAAAGGCGTTTTTCGTTCCGACGGAATGCTCTCACGAAATTCCAATCACCTACTTTCTCCTCGGAATGCGAAAATATTTTGTTGGCACCAACCTACATAGGGAGGAACGATCACTACGATAAAATAAGGGAAATCAGAGTTTGTGCGGACAGTTGTAGGTGTTCATTCTTTCCACGCGCTGTACGAGATTGGAATAATAGAAAATTGTGAAGGAGAGTTGCCATGCACTTAAATGTGATTTGCAGAGTATCCATGTAGAAGTAGATGTAGATAGAAATAGCCGAAACCAAAGAGGTTGGTAGTACTGGACTGTGGCGTCTGGACCGAAGTCGCCGTTCTAACACACCCAAATTTGTTCCACTGGACGCAGGTCAGGAGTCTGGACAGGCCAGTCAATTTCAGGAATGGTGTTGTCCATTAGTCATTACCTCACAAATTCTGCTTTGACAGCATTATTGTCATACGACAATCGTCACCTCCGAACTGTTGCTCTACATTGCGCAATACGCAAATTGTAAAATGTTCTGATCCTATCAAATTTAGCACTTTCGTAAGCGCCGTAAGGGAACCACAAGCTACCGACAAAGAATACCCCGTAATGTATCACTACCTTTTCCATATCTTAATTGGCGTGGGCCGTTGTGGCCGAGCGGTTCTAGGCGCTTCAGTCTGGAACCGCGTGACCGCTACGGCCGCAGGTTCTAATCCTGCCTCGGGCATGGATGACACATGAGGAAGTACTGAATAGGATTGGGGAGACGAGAAGTTTGTGGCACAACTTGATCAGAAGAAGGGATCGGTTGGTAGGACATGTGCTGAGGCACCAAGGGATCACCAATTTACTATTGGAGGGCAGCGTGGAGGGTAAAAATCGTAGGGGTTAGTTACGTTTAAGTAGTTCTAGGTTCTAGGTGACTGATGACCTCAGATCTTAGGTCCCATAGTGCTCAGTGCCATTTGAAACATTTTTTTAAACCCCAACCCCGTTAGCCAATATTTATACCTTGAAAGACAAAATAATGGGATATCATCTGAAATGGTTTTGTGGGTGAACCATTTGAACCATTTGAACCATTTGAACCATTTGAACCTTATTTGGCACTACACGTTATGGCACGTAAAGTTCCTCACCAAAAACTTCTGTCATAGCCACAAAGCACATCATGACTGATCACTCAAAATCACTAGTTTCTAGTCATCCACTGTCCAGTAGCGACGGTCTTCTACGTCACCTGAAGTGTCGCTTACCATTCACTACAGAAATGTGTGGCTTATGAGCAGCTGTTCTACCATTGTGCCCCATTTTTCTACTCCTTACGCATAGTCACTACGCTAGCTGGACTGGTGGTAGCAGTTCTGAACCCACCACTGATTCCTTCTCCTAATATCCTGCGGTTTTTTACACTCACCTTCCATAATGCTGGACGGTAGCTGTCCGTTAGTATACGGACTCGGCCTGATCTTGGCTCATCCGTGGTTGCTTACAGTCGTTTCCTCTTCACAATCACCAACAGTCGGCTTGGGTAGTTTCAGAAGTGTTTAGATGTTTGAGATCCATTTTTTACTGATGTGACATCCAACGACTAGTCCACGTTTGAAGTCACTGAACTCTCCTGAACAACCACTTCAGCTGTTACTCCTTCCCTTAGAACAACACAGTACTCACCGCCTCAGTTAATGCTGGTGGTTCCATCTCTCGTGCTATCGAGTGGTCGATTCTGCACTACTTAGGGGTCTGCAGATCGCTTTGATCAACTAGAGTAACAGAGACAACTCTCCCTATTTGACGATTCAAATGGTTTATAACCAGTAAAGGACAAACGGGACGTGTGGACACTATTACGCTACACTGCAGGTCGTTAAAATCGCAATTTGTGCATCACTATCCATGTTATAGCCCGTGCTACACTTTTCCGAGTGCATGTGTTCTTCCTTCAGATATTTTAGCTTCCCGGTAATTTAATTAACACACACAATAATATACGTTCCTATCAACGATTGCGTGTTTAGCACACAAGCATGACTACTGATTGTGATTAGTTACGCATGTCCACAAATGCCCCAGTATCCTTTCAGGTATATAGAGCACTTCTCATGTATGCATCACAATAGTTGCAGAACAGTGAGAAGTTACTTAAACGAGGTTAGGGATACAATGTTGTCGAAAATATGTACTCGATTAGGTAATGAAAACAAAATTTTACGGTTCAACAAACGGAAATAAAAGAAAACAATTGTACAATGTCAGGGGTATGATTATCCCTAGCCGATACCATTCCTGCAAGACACCTGTGTGCAGACACGGAAGAGTCGGTGATGTTGACTGATGAGGTAATAACTTTCTCCCACCGAATCTTACACACATTCGACAAGACTCGATGTGAGTCCATTGCTGATTAGTGCATGCTATGGTTATTGTGAGAAACTCACAAGTTATGGACGAGACATCCATGAATATCCAACAGAGCATCTGAAAATTCGTATATTTACATGTACATACACACATACAAGTTGTCCCTCCTAAGAGTCGTGAGGCACGTTTTTCTGGTTCAAAATGGTTCAAAATGGTTCAAAATGGTTCAAATGGCTCTGAGCACTATGGGACTTCTGGGGTCATTAGTCTCCTAGAATTTAGAACTACTTGTACCTAACTAACCTAAGGACATAACACACATGCATGCCCGAGGCAGGATTCGATCTTGCGACCGTAGCGCTCGCGCAGTTCCAGACTGAAGCGCCTAGAACCAATGGAGTCATGGAAAAAAACCGTATTGCTTATCACGTTATGCAAACTACGCCCAACGTTGGCGGAAAACGTCTGTTTCTTTACTGTGTTTCAGGCGTGGATTTACGTGCTTATTTGATAGAGCGGCCACAAATTAGTCTAGTGCTATATTTGTATTGTGCATATGTATTAACAGGTAGTGTATTCCTGTAGCAACAGTACCGCCCCAGCCAGCGCTGATTGTTACCGCCATGCAGCAACGCTGCACAGTCGCTGGTGGAGTGCAAATTATTCAGCGTGTTTTAATGTCCCTGTTAATACAAATGTATAAAATAAATACCGCGCTCAACTAACTTTCGACCTTTATACTGAATACACAGGTAAAATCGTGCTTAAAACCGTGAAGATGACTAGGTGTTGTGTTATGTCCTTAGGTTAGTTAGGTTTAAGTAGTTCTACGTTCTAGGGGACTTATGACCATAGATGTTGAGTCCTATAGTGGTCAGAGCCATTTTAAAACCACGAAGCGAACCGACGCTTTCATCGACAATGGGCGTCGTATGAAAGCCGTGATGAGCCGAAATTTTTCGGGCTCACTCCAGCTACACATTATAAAATCAAAATTGCTGAAACAACGCAGAAAATTCTTCTGATTACGCTTAGGAGGGGCATCCTGTGTACTCCACAACGGCCTTATAATGTGTCGTGAAGAATGCTTTCTGTACCACAGTCACACCAGCCCCCACCCTCCTTTCTTGTTCCAGTCGTGAATTGTGTAAGGAAAGCAGGTTGTTGGTAAGCCTCCATTTGAGCTCGGAAGCTCTCTAATCTTACATTCACGGTCTTTTTGTGATATATATGTAAGCATTGTTGGCACTTCTAGGAGTGTACGCTCAAGGAATTTTATCAGTGGACCAAGCAGAGCCGGATCGCTGATCGCCATCAGCGATCGGTTAGTTTATCTTTCCTATTTACGGCTAGTGATCCATGTCAGAGAGGTTAGTGAGTGCAGGGGCAGAGTCTTTGGAGGGGTGTGCAGTAAAGTGTAGCGTCTTGGCTGTCAATGCGAACGGTAATGCAGTGAGCTGTGGATTAGCTTGGCACGTTGTAAGATGTCCGAGCAGATGTAATTTCCATGTATTGCTCATGCGCTGCCTGCGATATGCAAGGTATAAGAGAATCGCTGACCAGAGAGCAGTGTTGACTGAGTAGGAACTGTGTAGCTGTAGCAGTAAGTTGTTGCTAGTGGCTAGTCTGCAGTCTGCTCTGCTCTGGTCTGGTATGGTGTATCGTGTTGGCTGGGCCGGTCGCGGTGCAGCGATGCCGGAGCCTGAGTATTATTGTATAAGGTAAAAAGCAGCCTCGCGCATATCTAGTAATGTTATCTGAACTCCCATGTAAATCTTTTAAAAATGTCCTAATAATAATCTTTCTCATATAAAGTAATTTTTAACAAGCATTCATTTCAATTTAAAGAATTTACGTTGGTGAAAGAGTATGGATTCTACAAGAATGTGGTGTTGACACATCATGCTGTCCACCACCTTGAACGATGGAGATGTTATTATGGTCCCACTGTTTGGTATACCTAATGGACTACCAAATTAATACACACAATATTAATATAACATTTCAGTGTCTTGGCTACACTGAATAATACTTCAGGGAAGAGAACTGCAGATTGTCTCACTTGGTGTTGTGCTTCTGTAGAAAGATATGGACTTTCAGTGCAGCTACGTGCAACCTACTGTGCTACAACCATGATGCAATCCTTCCCTTTCCTTTCCTAGTTCTTGTAAAATGGTAAAAATATATACAGTGCGTGTGCACTTTATGTCATTTGTTAGTATGTTTTGTACTCATTGCGTATCCTAGTTCTTGTAAAATGGTAAAAATATATACAGTGCATGTGCACTTTATGTCATTTGTTAATATGTTTTGTACTCATTGCGTATCCTAGTTCTTGTAAAATGGTAGAAATATGTACAGTGCGTGTGCACTTTATGTCATTTGTTAATATGTTTTGTACTCATTGCGTATACATTTTGTGATTTCTTGACATGTTCTGTACTCAGTGCATGTGCACTCTATTTTATTTCATGTTCTGCGCTTATATATATGTATACACTCTGTGACTGTAACCTTAGTTAATTAAGTAGATTATAGAAAAAGTTGTTGCTCATGACAAGTCCAATTGACTCACCATCGCTGCCAAATTTTTGTCCCTGCCCCCTCCCCCCCAGTGGAGGGTTATGTAAGAGGTCCGAGCAGATATGCCTGCGATATGCAAGGTATAAGAGAATCGCTGACCAGAGAGCAGTGTTGACTGAGTAGGAACTGTGTAGCTGTAGCAGTAAGTTGTTGCTAGTGGCTAGTCTGCAGTCTGCTCTGGTCTGGTGTATCGTGTTGGCTGGCCGGTCGCGGTGCAGCGATGACGGAGCCTGAGTATTATTGTATAAGGTAAAAAGCAGCCTCGCGCGTATCTAGTAATGTTATCTGAACTCCAATGTAAATGTTTTGAAATTGTCCTAATAATAACCTTTTTCATATAAAATAATTTTTAACAAGCATTCATTTCAATTTAAAGAATTTACTAATTCCTCCAATCCATGATCATTCCGATTGTTGCAAAAGAAAAATCAGTTGCTTCCTTTCATAAATGACAAATCTATGGGCCAGCATTGCACAGGGCTGTGCTAAAAAAGAAATTATTGTAAGAGCAGATATATATGCGTTATCCGGCCACTTCATTGAGGTAAGAATTTTTCTCTCTTTATTCATAATGATCTTTCAGGGCTAAGACGCAGCACTGCTGACGTCCAAAATTGACCAGGTTAAATTCACAGTCAATTATTGAAAAGTTATAAGTGAGCGATAATTTAATTGAGAGGTTTAGCAATTTTTCTGTTTTGAGGTTACACTAAAATGGTAACGAAATTTTGTGGGGAGGTAAAAATGGCAAAGAATTTTGTAGGGAGGTTACAAACGCGAAAGAATGTATTTTGTGGGGAGGTTACAACGTGATAGCATGTAGGTTGCACTGTGTGCTTTTGGCGGAAAGTAGTGGCCTGAATGAGGAAGTAAACACGCCCGGCCTTGCTGGAGAGGAACGAGTATGCCGTACGCCACTGCTTGTGGAGGTTTCAGTACGGGCCGTTGGCACGGTGCAACATGCTAGTTGCAACACGTAAGGAATTATGGAATGAAGGCCTCGGTAGTTGTGTGAGATGCACAGGCAGGAATCGTTAGAGATTATCCATTCCGGTGTTGCTAGACCAGCATTGAAATCAGCAGTCCGTTGCTACGGTGAGCATAATTATTATTTGCTTCTGAAGACTACTACGAAAGTGTATGCCACCTCCTCAAGATTCCTCCGCCATCGCCAGCCGTTTTAGTTAATCATTACGCAGTTTCAATTGGCTAACTGTACTTGCTGATCTGATATCTGTGTCGGCGCAGTCAGCAACTCTCTATATTAAAATATTTTATGCTCTGTTTCTTTAACAACTCCACGGAGGGAGTGTTTGCAGGGTACAATTTGTCTGGCTTGTTGGCATCTCACGTGTGTTTGCTTAATTGGCGGCTGGGGCCGTGAGCATGTATTTCAGTAACAAAATGCTTCCTCTACATCTACATCTACATCCATACTCCGCAAGCCACCTGACGGTGTGTGGCGGAGGGTACCTTGAGTACCTCTATCGGTTCTCCCTTCTATTCCAGTCTCGTATTGTTCGTGGAAAGAAGGATTGTCGGTATGCCTCTGTGTGGGCTCTAATCTCTCTGATTTTATCCTCATGGTCTCTTAGCGAGATATACGTAGGAGGGAGCAATATACTGCTTGACTCTTCGGTGAAGGTATGTTCTCGAAACTTTGACAAATGCCCGTACCGAGCTACTGAGCGTCTCTCCTGCAGAGTCTTCCACTGGAGTTTATCTATCATCTCCGTAACGCTTTCGCGATTACTAAATGATCCTGTAACGAAGCGCGCTGCTCTCCGTTGGATCTTCTCTATATCTTCTGTCAACCCTATCTGGTACGGATCCCACACTGCTGAGCAGTATTCAAGCAGTGGGCGAACATGCGTACTGTAACCTACTTCCTTTGTTTTCGGATTGCATTTCCTTAGGATTCCTCGCGGCACCAACTTATTAATGTGGAGCCAGTACAATTCAGTTTAGGTACTCATTACTGTTATTGTATTTGTCAGTACCGGCTGGTAACGGAATGTTTTTGTCTGTTGTTGACTTGCGGACACACCCACTCTAAACTGGTGATTTGCTATACGTCTGTAGTGTACCGGCCAGGTCATGTATGAGCGAAATGTAAAGAAGCTCGCACTAATTTAGTGTTGAGAACCAAATCTTCAGTTATTTTATAGCCCATTGTAATAATTACCTATGGAAATTTTAATGTCTACCTATTACTGCGAATCCCTTATTAAACCTTTCGCTACTGTTTGAGGGGAGACGTAAGGCAAGTGGGCTTCAAAAATTAGATTTTTAGATTTTAGCATATTTGAAATGCCTGGTCTTTCCTGCGTGAAACAGTTTTAGTTTTACATATAAAAGACAATTGCACTGCAATCTATTGACCATTTTTTCCACTTCCTCAAATGTGATCCTATTTCCATCATCATTCCTATCCCATTCTACCTCGAAATCTGAAACATTACTGATCGCATTTTCACCTACATTGAGCAACTACTGTATTTTGAAGAGTTGCTCAATGTAGGTGAAAATGGGATCAGTAATGTTTGGGATTTCGAGGTAGAATGGGATAGGAATGATGATGGAAATAGGATCACATTTGAGGAAGTGGAAAAAAATGGTCAATAGATTGCAGTGCAATAAAGCGGCTGGGGTGGATGAAATTAAGTCGGAACTCATCAAATACAGTGGAATGTCAGGTCTTAAATGGGTACACAGGATAATTGAAATGGCCTGGGAGTCGGGATAGGTTCCATCAGACTGGACAAAAGCAGTAATCACACCAATCTTTAAACATGGAAACAGAAAAGATTGAAACAACTACAGAGGTATCTCTTTAATCAGCGTTGTGGGTAAAATCTTCTCAGGTATTGTTGAAAGGAAAGTGCGAGTATTAGTTGTGGACCAATTGGATGAAAATCAGTGTGGGTTTAGGCCTCTTAGAGGTTGTCAGGGCCAGATCTTTAGCTTACGGCAAATAATGGAGAAGTGTTATGAGTGGAACAGGGAATTGTATCTATGCTTTATAGATCTAGAAAAGGCATATGACCGGGTTCCTAGGAGGAAGTTATTGTCTGTTCTACAAGATTATGGAATAGGAGGCAAACTTTTGCAAGCAATTAAAGGTCTTTACATGGATAGTCAGGCAGCAGTTAGAGTTGACAGTAAATTGAGTTCATGGTTCAGAGTAGTTTCAGGGGTAAGACAAGGCTGCAACCTGTCTCCACTGTTGTTCATATTATTTATGGATCATATGTTGAAAACAATAGACTGGCTGGGTGAGATTAAGATATGTGAACACAAAATAAGCAGTCTTGCATATGCGGATGACTTAGTTGTGATGGCAGATTCGATTGAAAGTTTGCAAAGTAATATTTCAGAGCTAGATCAGAAATGTAAGCACTATGGTATGAAGATTAGCATCTCCAAAACGAAAGTAATGTCAGTGGGAAAGAAATATAAACGGACTGAGTGCCAAATAGGAGGAACAAAGTTAGAACAGGTGGACGGATTCAAGTACTTAGCATGCATATTCTCACAGGATGGTAACATAGTGAAAGAACTGGAAGCGAGGTGTAGCAAAGCTAATGCAGTGAGCGCTCAGCTACGATCTACTCTCTTCTGCAAGAAGGAAGTCAGTACCAAGACTAAGTTATCTGTGTACCGTTCAATCTTTCGACCAACTTTGTTGTATGGGAGCGAAAGCTGGGTGGATTCAGGTTACCTTATCAACAAGGTTGAGGTTACGGATATGAAGGTAGTTAGGATGATTGCAGGTACTAGTAGATGGGAACAATGGCAGGAGGGTGTCCACAATGAGGAAATCGAAGAAAAACTGGGAATGAACGCTATAGATGTAGCAGTCAGGGCGAACAGGCTTAATGGTGGGGTCATGTTACACGCATGGGAGAAGCAAGGTTACCCAAGAGACTCATGGATTCAGCAGTAGAGGGTAGGAGGAGTCGGGGCAGACCGAGGAGAAGGTACCTGGATTCGGTTAAGAATGATTTTGAAGTAATAGGTTTAACATCAGAAGAGGCACCAATGTTAGCACTGAATAGGGGATCATGGAGGAACTGTATAAGGGGGGCTATGCTCCAGACTGAACGCTGAAAGGCATAATCAGTCTTAAATGATGATGATGATGATGAAGACAATTTTTTCGTGAGATATGATGTTTTTCCTGACTCTCTGTGCAATCGGGCATTTAAATGCCACGCCTTCCTTTTTGCGCCATGCGGAGATAATGCACAGCATTATTTTACACCTTGTATATTATTTCAAGCTTCTATTGTTTTATCGCTTCAATTTTTTCCTACCATGTATCTACTATCGATATACTTGTCTGTTAGCACTCACAACTTTACGCACACGTCGCTGCTCTCGATCGTTAAGTGCGTTGCCCAGGTGAGATGTAATGCCTGAAACTTGGTATCCTCGGCTGGGACATAAGAAGAAATGTTGGGAATTTAGAAAACATGAAAAAAACTGTATGGGCTATCATTTTCCATAACCTTTCCACAAATGAAAATCCAGTGCACTGTCTTTGCCCGAATGATCCTGACACCTGGTGCAAGGACAGGAAAAGTGCCATATATGACCACTTACATTCTATACCTGCGTCAGTAATGAGTGAAATTAAACCCATATTTAGAGACCTTTGTTCAGTTACCTTGTTGAAGAAACGTCTTCATGGGAAAACACAAAATTTAAGAGAATGTGTGAATTCTTTCATTTGGAACCGGTTACCGAAAACTGTATTTGTTCAGCTGACAACCCTCAAATTTGTTGTTTATGATGCTATTTTATGCTTCAACGATGGTGTAATTAGAAAACTGGATGCTTTGTTATTATTGGGCATAAATTATAGTGAAAATATTGCAATATCCTTGGTGCAAATAGTTAAAGAGAATCCGCAAAGCAGATTTAATTGTACAAAAGAAACCAGACGGAAAAGAAGAGGACCCAAGAGAAAAAACGATCAGTATGATTCAGATCATGCTCAGTATGGTGCAGGAAAATATTAGTGGAAAGTGATTCTCATCAATCCCTTTACTAGAATTGCAATATTAAACTTTAAATGGATTTTTGTCAAAACTACATTTTTTTTACTTTCAGATACCATTATTTGATAAACTAAAGGGGTTAGAAACATGAAATTTGGTCAATTTGTACTGCTGATGGTAATAAGTTATTACAAGTAAATTGAGAACCACAGATGGAACAGAGTAATAAAACTCAAAGCTTTCTTGTAGAGGAGATAAAAAAAGTCAGAGAAAATTTCAATGCAGAATTGCAAGGGTTTGATGGTAAACTCCAGAAGCAAGATGAAAAGCTGAATCAAGTGACAGATCAACTTAGAGATGAAATACGTAAGACAGAGGAGGAATGCAGAAGGTGGATAGATGTAGAATCGGTAAGTGCCAATATACAAACGGAAGAAACGGAGCAGTGGCATAAGAAGATTAATCAGATGACTGATGCTAAGAAGGAGGCAAACAAGCAGATGAACCATGTGAGTAGGCTGGATGAATACGATTCACAGTTGGAGTTGGAACAAAAGCAATGTGTGAAGCGAGTAAATATTGTGAGTGCTGACATAGGAACCATGAAGCAAGAGGTAGGGGGACAGGTGGAACCCAAGGTTAGGGTGCTATTACGTGATAGTTTTGTAACTAACAACAATTTTGTAGGGGTGCAAAATGTTGTGGAGACTTTCAAAAGATTCAGTCCTAATGGGAATTGGCATCCACGTGACTTCTTAGATTAGTTTGAAGATGTATTACCAGTACTGTGGGATGACCGCAGAAAAATTAGATTTGTGGTGTCATATATGGAAGCAGAAGCAGGCACACGGGGATTAAGAGTTGGATGAGAATGAGACATATGAAAGTTTTAGGAAGGCATTCCTAAATGAATATTGGACGGGAAGGAAACAGAATGAGGTGCAGAATGAATTCTAACAGCATAGAAGGTATAGTTATGAATGTGATAGAGGTTTAAAGAAGTTTTTTTCAAAAACTATGTGATAGAATTATGTGCCTGGATGAACCAATAGGCAAAGAGGCATTAGTGTCGTTGATCATTAATAAGATACCAACAACAACACAGGAGAAGCTACTGGCTATATCAAGGGATTATGTAGATGCAATTAAGCCAGCACTGGGACAACTAGACAACTTGGAAGAAAGAAATCATGAGGTGGAATCTGAACGAAGACAGCCAAGAATTCTTAATGGAGCGAACAGGGACAGACCAGTAAATGACAAAAGCCATGATGGTCAACGATGGTACAATAATTATCAAGGATCACATGGGGTGGATTCAGAGGAAGACATAGTGACTACAGAGGTAGAGGTGCTGGTGCTGCATTCTACAGTGATAGAACAGAGTTCAGTGAACAGACTGAGCCGAAACAAAATCATGAATCACAAGGAGAGGAAAACTAAGTGTGATTCTTGAAGAGTTCCGGTTAGGAAGCCCAGAAATAGGACCACATCCTCGGACAGTAATTCAGAACAATAGACTGGAGACTAATAGAGTAAGGAGAACTGGAGTTAAACGTGAAGAGGATGTAATGGAGCAGGTAATTAAACATCAACGAAGAATGGCAGATAATGCAACAGGTAGTGAAGGGATATGCAGGATGGCTCATGTAAATTCTGTACAGGTCACTAATACTCAAAATAGAGAAGCAGAGGAGACTAAATGCCAAGGAAAGGATCTGCAACAGTTAAAGGGAGATGATGTTCTAAGTAATGATGAGTTAACAGGTAGATAATTACGCATGGCGGAGTTTGTTAAAATGTATGATGGTCAGGTACATAGGGAGCAAGAGTATGACGCTAGAAAGGCGAGAAGAGATAGAGGAATATGTGCACAAGAGAATAACCATGTGGAATTTGATGAAATTGTTAGTTATGAGGAAGTTACCACTACAAAAGGATTGTCTGCTGCCAATGTAAATTGTTCTGGTACCATGAAAGACTGTCAACCCAGTCACATCAGCGGATATGTGTCAGAGGAAGGGAGGCATGTTGGTGTGAAGATAGTGACTGTGTACGTCTCTTAGAAGATCATAAGGATTATAGTGGGTATGAGGTCACAGGTGATGTTGAGAACGCTGACTATACTAATAGGAGTGAAGGTGTGAAAATGCATTTTGATATGGAATCTCCGATGACAATGTTTCCGTTAAGCCAAAAAGATGATGAGAGTTATCAGAGTGAAAAGACTCTTACAGAAAGGTGTAAAAATGTGTAGCTTTCGGATAAGCGTGGAAGGAGTGTTGGGGTACAAGGAAAGGGAAGCCACTAGATAGATTTTTGTAAAGGCAATGTTCAGTAACGCTGAAGAGGATTTCGTGGCTGATAGACGTAAAGAGTCGAGAGTGCTAACCATACGAAAATTGGATCAAAGGGATGAAGTCTTAAATGACTTGCTAAAGGAAGATGCTGATGTTCTGGAGGAAGTTGTGCAACCAATAATAGAGGGAGAAATTTTCAGTGTAAAATACGACATACTTCTAGATTCAGGAAGTCCAGTTAATGTAGTGTGACAAAGGCTGTATACAGCATGGTTCGAACAAGGTAGAGAAATACCAAATTTTCCTGTAAACGGTGTATCCATTGTGGGTGCTATTGGTACAAAAAGTAAAAATGTAAAGGAGCAAATCCTGATTACAGTAAAGTTTAATGGGAAAACTTAGGATATTTCAGCACTGGTTGAGCTTGGACTGGCATTGCCTTTGATATTTGGTGTCGAGAGGTCAGCAAACCAGCAAGTGTACCTAGATTTTAGAAATGGGAATGTGAGGATAGTTAATAAAGAATAAGAGGATGTTATTGCATTCAAGGGTGCCATGAAAGCAAGTGAAGAAATAGGATTGGCTAAGATTCAAATTGGCATGGAGTCAGAAGCTGTACCACAACATGTATGCAACAGTGACACTGCAGGCTTGAGTAAAAGGCAGTGGAGATGGGAACATCAGATTAGAATGGAAGACTCTGAGAGAGCGCTTAAGAAGAAGTTCGCCTTGTTACAACAGGATGGGCGTAAGGAAATGAAAGCTCTATCAGATGCTTTGAGGAGGCACAGTCAGGTTTTTGCAGACGAACCTGGAGTAATCAAGGCAGCAGAATGCAAGCTGGAGGTGAAGGAGCATGAGCCCTTCTTTGCAAGGCCATATGCTATTCCACAAGTCAAATGTGAAGCTGTGAATGAGAAGATCAGCAAGATGTTGAAAATGAGAAATATTGAATGTTCATCAAGCCAGTTTAATAATCTCTTATTTGCTGTGGAGAAGAAAAATGTGTATGTCAGAACTGTGTTAGATGCTAGACCAGTGAATAAAATCATACTGCCACAGAGAGGCAGGCCTCACTAAGGACTATGATGAAACACGAAAATGTTGTGTAAGCTGTTAGAGTTATATGTGCTCTAAGGCATTACCTTAGGTTGTAATGTGATATTCTTTATTATTCTAATTGTTCTCCTACCCATTATTTACCACATATTGACACACCACTTTGATTTAAGGATAAGTTTTTGCTGAGTGGGTCTCATAAAATTATGTCAAAAGTTTGTATGTCATATTCATGTAAGGTTGGCCACAGATATCTCCCTTTTAACGTTACCTTAAAATGTAAGTGGGCTGAAATGTCATGGGGCGCTTACTGTTTGTTTCATGGCCTGAGGGAGTTTAATGTTGCTGTACAAGATGAGATTAGTAGATAATTTCTACAGCAACGGACGTCACACATGATGCTGCCAATAGCTGCCCAGCCCATCCCTACCTACTGCCATCCCGGAGCAGCGACCTCCCCCTTTCCAGGCAGTGTGAACTGAGTTACAGTTAATATTCATCATATTCATTATTAAAGGTGTATTCATGAGTACAGTGTGCTGCGTGTAACAATCCTTGATAAATGTTAGGCCCATATGTTGCTTTCTTTCACTTTCTCTGAATTTGTGATCATATAAACTGCGTATGAAACCGTTGTGATGTGTTAGTTCTACCTATACTGGTATTTAAACTCAGTAGTGTAGTGAGTTCAATATTCTGTATTTCTGGTATGTTTATACAACCTTGGGCAGTTAGGTGGATATTTTATATTTCTCATCATTTTCTTTTATCTGTGTTCAGCCTACAATTGGAAATGTCATGTTATCTTTGAGTGCATTTCATTTGTCTACACTGTTTTATATGTGCTATATTACTTCCCGTCTGTAATTTTTTTTCATATATGTTTCTTATGTTCTCTTGTTTGATTATGTGTTTTTACGTTGGCTGCACTGTAGGTTAAGGTATAACAATGTATGTTTCTTCCCTTTATTTTTCTTCTGATGGACCACCAACCATTAGTGCTTATTTTCGTAAATTCCTTCAGAATTTAGAAACAATTTTCGTGCGAGAATCTAAGCATGTATCGAGTAGCACTGTATCGATTATGATAACATCGCTATGTTCGCTTCTTTGTTTTTTCGCGCCAGAACGAGGGAAGAAGTCACGTGGTGGTGTTTAAACGTGTGCGTGGTGTGAAGATGTTAAGGAATCAGGCTAAGAGAACAAGAAAATTTTGTGACTATAAAGGTGTTTGATGCCGTGCAATCATTCGTGTACCTCACGAGACGTAATCCTCGGTTCGCGAAGACATAAGCCACGAGAACAATCTTGAGAACATGATTAGATGGCAGCGAGCATCTCATCCGCGCGCGGCAAATGAAACTTGGACTACCTATATTGCCACAAACGCCGCATCTGAATTGCAGTGTGGGATAATGTATTGTGGTGTAGTGTTACTGCATGTACCAGTGTATGAACATATTTGTTATTTTTTTGAAGAGTGTAACAGTGCGGCCCTGTGTAGTGCAAGTGTTAAAAAATACATCAATTGATTATACTAGGCTAGAACTTGAATTTTGGTAATTGGCACTCCTTTGTTCCCCTTGTTAGTATCGTTTATTACAGCAATGCTCAAGCTGCTGTTCCTAGACTGTAAGGGAAGAAGCGAATGACGATTGGATTTACAAGGTGAGTGGGTACAATTAGCAAACACAGCCGGAACTATAACCCCAACCTCCCCCATTCGCTTACATCGTAACTACGGCCGTGTCAAAGGAGAGCGGCAAGGTTCTCAGCCCGAAAGCTCATACTGTCAAAATTGGTTCTTTCTACCTCTGAATAAATCGCAACTTGATATTTAGAGCGTGCTTTCTGCTTATAATTTTAAATCTGTTTCAGAAAGGAAAAGAGCTTTTAGGAATAATATTTCCATTTGTTGAAAAAAATTTACCCACTGGCAACTACTTCCACGTTCACATAGTTTGATTAAATGTGTTAATGTTCTTGATGAATCGCTTGTAAATAAGTAAATTCTTAAGAAAAAGTTTTGAAAGTAAATTCACGATTCACTTTCTGAAGGAGTAGAATGTCCTAGCAGTTCGTTACTAGTGTTACATTGGAATTCCTAGTAGGTAACCATTGATTATGCACTAGGATGTTTATAGATGGACGAAGTTCGAGTTGTCACATGGTGACAATATGACGAGTCAGAGACGAAATCCCACAAAGCAGTGGTCTGCTGTGGACTCTGATGGTCCACTAGACGTGACTGGCATGAAGCCCGCAGTGCCCTTGGCAAAAGAACTACAGTTGGGCAACCACTAGGGGCGGTCGGCGTAAGGCAAGGAATGTGAACTGATTGCAGTGGTCAGCCGGGACCTCAATAGTATTTCGGTGGAAGGATACTGGCGGTGGCAGGTGCCTCATGGTTGCAGGTTAGTGCAGCGATTGCAGCGCTGTTAGCGGCGATGCTACTTCTATGTCAGCTGTGTTGGCGCAGCAAGCACAGTGGTGGCGGCTCAAGATTCTGTCGTAGACAATATGAAATGTTTGTATGAATCCCCGGATTGTTATCATCTGTACTCCAAAGGAAGTGGCGGTAACGGACCAGCCATAAGGCAACGTGTCGTTCGCGTCTATGTAATGGGTGGCTGTGGTGCAAGGAGATACGGCGCTGACAAATAGTTTATTGTGTTATTCTATTCACAGGAATTAAATGGATGCGACTGCTTCAATGATTGTTCGTCAATCGTTTAATCATGCAATAACAGTTTTATTCATGTACGAGGGTTGGAACTTTAATAGTGGCCACTATTTATTTACAGCTCGTACAAAATAGATACGTGTTTCAAAGTTTTACTGACCTTCAGAGTAGTGACCAGCATTGTGTATAGCCCGTTGTCAGCGATGTGGAAGTCGTAGGATACTTTTAGCAGTGCCAGGCGTGTCGACAGTTCGAGCGGCGCGGTCTGTTGCCAGACGAATTTGTAGCAGTTCTGAAGCGAATGCCGTGAAGTGTTTCCTTCCGTTTAGAAATCGAGTTGGTCTCACAAGGGCTTAAGTCAGGGGGGGGGGGGGGGGGTGGGGGCAGTAGGTGGTATAAGACTTAGCAGCCCAATCAGTCAAACAAATCAGTAACAGCTTGCGCTGCGCGTACTTGAGTATTCTCCTGCAAAATGATGGTCAGGTCCTTCAGAAAGTGTCATCACTTCTGTCTCTATGCTGTTCACTCTTGGAACACAACCTACGACCAGCTTAGTGATAGAAGTACGGCTGTTCACTGTAACACGGTCTCTGCCCTACCTTCCTATTCATTACGAATTCAGCTCCTGTTATAACATCTTCTGCTGCTGTTGGTATTACCTTATACTCATCTGACTGGAAATCCTTGCCTTCTTCCTAATTCCCTTCATTGACCCTTCAGCCCGTCTCACACGGAGCAAGATTCGCTGTAAGTTTCCTTGCTGGCTCGCGCGGCGGCTACCTTGCGGGCTCCGTCGTCTGCCAGCGGGCTACCTTGCTGGGAACCTTGTAGGATTTCCGGGATAGGTCCGGTGCTATTTTTCTTGCAAGGTTCCCTGCGTGCTACCTGTGTTGACCAATCAGGAGGCGTTTCGTTTGTGACGTCAGACGCGGAAAGCTTGGGCGGGAAGCCTTTGTTGATAGTCGCTTTTATGCTGTCTGTACGTAGTGAAAAGCGCAAACTATTATAATAAACACTTGCGTGCACAGGCACTCGAAAGAGTTGCAATTACCAATACATCCATTCGTATAAAATTTGCAAAGGATGTACGATCTTCTATCCTATAAAATAAAGTCGTATATAACAGCCATTATTGGTATATTTATAAAATCAAACAGTAATGGAATAGTGATACTTTTCAAACAAAAGTAGGTGTTATGCGAATTAACCTCAACTCTTTATGAAGCATGGAGAGCACACCTTTTCCAGCGTTTCTCTTCTTAATCCTGTTTTTCGTCTATTCTTTCTTTCTTCTTCTCTCATTAGCATGTATTTCTGCAGTGTTTAGCACCAAAACAGCTAATAACGCCAGTTTACTCTGAACATCTGTACCTGAAGCAGTCATCTTCGTTCGATGCAACATGCTGCCGGTCTTGCACCGTGGGAGAGCTTCGGCATGGAAGATAGCTGGCTCCCTTCCCTTCAAGCCGGCAGGCATGCACGCCATCTCGCAAACTTGCGGCGAACCTTGCTCCGTGTGAGAGGGGCTTTACTATATCTACAGGGTGTTTCAAAAATGACCGGTGTATTTGAAACGGCAATAAAAACTAAACGAGCAGCGATAGAAATACACCGTTTGTTGCAATATGCTTGGGACAACAGTACATTTTCAGGCAGACAAACTTTCGAAATTACAGTAGTTACAATTTTTAACAACAGATGGCGCTGCGGTCTGGGAAACTCTATAGTACGATATTTTCCACATATCCACCATTCGTAGCAATAATATGGCGTAGTCTCTGAATGAAATTACCCGAAACCTTTGACAACGTGTCTGTCGGAATGGCTTCACATGCAGATGAGATGTACTGCTTCAGCTGTTCAATTGTTTCTGGATTCTGGCGGTACACCTGGTCTTTCAAGTGTCCCCACAGAAAGAAGTCACAGGGGTTCATGTCTGGCGAATAGGGAGGCCAATCCGCGCCGCCTCCTGTATGTTTCGGATAGCCCAAAGCAATCACACGATCATCGAAATATTCATTCAGGAAATTAAAGACGTCGGCCGTGCGATGTGGCCGGGCACCATCTTGCATAAACCACGAGGTGTTCGCAGTGTCGTCTAAGGCAGTTTGTACCGCCACAAACTCACGAAGAATGTCCCGATAGCGTGATGCAGTAATCGTTTCGGATCTGAAAAATGGGCCAATGATTCCTTTGGAAGAAATGGCGGCCCAGACCAGTACTTTTTGAGGATGCAGGGACGATGGGACTGCAACATGGGGCTTTTCGGTTCCCCATATGCGCCAGTTCTGTTTATTGACGAAGCCGTCCAGGTAAAAATAAGCTTCGTCAGTAAACCAAATGCTGCCCACATGCATATCGCCGTCATCAATCCTGTGCACTATATCGTTAGCGAATGTCTCTCGTGCAGCAATGGTAGCGGCGCTGAGGGGTTGCCGCGTTTGAATTTTGTACGGATAGAGGTGTAAACTCTGGCGCATGAGACGATACGTGGACGTTGGCGTCATTTGGACCGCAGATGCAACACGGCGAAGGGAACCCGAGGCCGCTGTTGGATCACCTGCTGCAGTAGCTGCGCGTTGCCCTCTGTGGTTGCCGTACGCGGTCGCCATACTTTTCCAGCACGTTCATCCGTCACGTTTCCAGTCCGTTGAAATTTTTCAAACAGATCCTTTATTGTATCGCTTTTCGGTCCTTTGGTTATATTAAACCTCCGTTGAAAACTTCGTCTTGTTGCGACAACACTGTGTTCTAGGCGGTGGAATTCCAACACCAGAAAAATCCTCTGTTCTAAGGAATAAACCATGTTGTCTACAGCACACTTGCACGTTGTGAACAGCACACGCTTACAGCAGAAAGACGACGTACAGAATGGCGCACCCACAGACTGCGTTGTCTTCTATATGTTTCACATCACTTGCAGCGCCATCTGTTGTTGAAAATTGTAACTACTGTAATTTCGAAAGTTTGCCCACCTGAAAACGTACTGTTGTCCCAAGCATATTGCAACAAACGGTGTATTTCTATCGCTGCTCGTTTAGTTTTTATTGCCGTTTCAAATATACCGGTCATTTTTGAAACACCCTGTAGATTAAGCCTTTGCTTTCTTATTTTTTTGTAGTGTCACTACCACGTCCAAGCTTCTGACATTCCGCGCCCCGACTCGTAGAATGTCATTCTTTCGTCGATTATTCAATCTTTTACTCTTGGTAAGAATCAATAACGAAGGGGAAATAATCTAAAAGTTGGAATGTGGATGTCAGAAGTCTGAATGTGGTAGGGAACTGCAGAATCTGAAAAGGGAAATGAAAAGGTTACACCTAGGCAGAGCTTGGGTCTGTGAAGTGAAATGCTGATATATGTGCCGTGATTTTACGGCCCAGGAAAAATTTCGCCCCGCTCGGCAGTTCGCACTGAAGCTGTCAGTCTTCATGCTGCCGCAAAGACGGCGAAGGGCCTCAAAGCACCCGAGAGCTGCGCCACCGCCTTTCATGTTCGTGATAACGGACTAGCGGCGTCTGGTGCACGGCGGACGGGCTGTCTGGTGGCTGAGACGGGAAAGATTGGTGTCTCGTTGTTGGCAAACAGCGGAGTCACCGTGCAAAAGCCCAGTGGGGGGGAGGGGGGGGGAGGGGTGCTCCATCTTGCTGGAAAGTTATCCATGGTTGATATTCTTCTAACTGTGGGGAAATTTGTAGAGCAAATGAATTTCCGAGAAAGCATTGTACAAGACTATTACAAATGATTGAAGCGATTTCATAAATTCACTGTAGCTTCATTCATTGACATATGGTCACGACACAGTACAGATACGTAGAAAAACTCATAAAGTTTTGTTAAGCTCAAGCCACACTTCAGGTTTCTGCCGCCAGAGCGCTCGAGAGCGCAGTGAGACAAAATGGAGACATGAGCCGAGAAAGCGTATGTCGTGCTTGAAATGCGCTCACATCCGTCAGTCATAACAGTGCAACGACACTTCAGGACGAAGTTCAACAAAGATCCACCAACTGCTAACTCCATTCGGCGATGGTATGCTCAGTTTAAAGCTTCTGGATGCCTCTGTAAGGGGAAATCAACGGGTCAGCCTGCAGTGAGCGAAGAAACGGTTGAACGCATGCGGGCAAGTTTCACGCGTAGCCCGCGGAAGTCGACGAATAAAGCAAGCAGGAAGCTAAACGTACCACAGCCGACGGTTTGGAAAATCTTACGGAAAAGGCTAAAGCAGAAGCCTTACCGTTTACAATTGCTACAAGCCCTGACACCCGATGACAAAGTCAAACGCTTTGAATTTTCAGCGCGGTTGCAACAGCTCATGGAAGAGGATGCGTTCAGTGCGAAACTTGTTTTCAGTGATGAAGCAACATTTTTTCTTAATGGTGAAGTGAACAGACACAATGTGCGAATCTGGGCGGTAGAGAATCCTCACGCATTAGTGCAGCAAATTCGCAATTCACCAAAAGTTAACGTGTTTTGTGCAATCTCAAGGTTTACAGTTTACGGCCCCTTTTTCTTCTGCGAAAAAAACGTTACATGGCACGTGTATCTGGACATGCCGGAAAATTGGCTCATGCCACAACTGGAGACCGACAGCGCCGACTTCATCTTTCAACAGGATGGTGCTCCACCGCACTTCCATCATGATGTTCGGCATTTGTTAAACAGGATATTGGAAAACAGATGGATCGGTCGTGGTGGAGATCATGGTCAGCAATTCATGTCATGGCATCCACGCTCTCCCGACTTAACACCATGCGATTTCTTTCTGTGGAGTTATGTGAAAGATTCAGTGTTTAAACCTCCTCTACCAAGAAACGTGCCAGAACTGCGAGCTCGCATCAACGATGCTTTCGAACTCATTGGTGGGGACATGCTGCGCCGAGTGTGGGAGGAACTTGATTATCGGCTTGATGTCTGCCGAATCACTAAAGGGGCACATATCGAACATTTGTGAATGCCTAAAAAAACTTTTTGAGTTTCTGTATATGTGTACAAAGCATTGTGAAAAATCTCAAATAATAAAGTTATTGTAGAGCTGTGAAATCCCTTCAATCATTTGTAATAACCTTGTACATGACGAGAATTCTGCAAGTACATTTCTAGGAAAGGATTGTAAGCTGTTGACGACAGCGTCGTACATGAAGTTAGATCCTTCTCTTATTTTAAGCTGCTGCTCTTCCTGCTATTACACTCTCAGTAGAACAGAGGAAGCAGTAATTCTCTCGGCATCTCACTCCTTTAGAAAATGATGCGCTTTACAATTACATGGTTCTTTTAAAGTTTCGGTATAAAAAACAAACTTGGTTTATATTAATAAAATGCTCTGTCATCTCACAGTAGGCAACAAACCATGCACAACACTGTTTGAAGTTCAAAATGAAGCGAGTCCTGTACGCTTTAATTGACAGTCCCTACTTAGAAAGAATTCCTCGTGGATGTTATAAGTAAAGTCACTGCTAGATTACTTATTTTCTGTCCTTTCCTTTTCAGCCTTTTATGAAAGTATTAATGAATGCAATACACTGAACAATATTTCGGTTTATTTGCAATATAAGTCACGTATAAAGTGAAAATAAGTAAAAGTCCATGTAGGAACGCCAACCTATGACCCTTACATTACTCTTCTTCACTCTTTTCGCGGCGCTAACCGCTGCCTGCAAATGACGCTAATTTAAGTGACTCATGCCCTGCCCGAACCGCGCCAAAATTCCAATTTTTTCTGAAACGCTTGCCCATCTGGAGCTCCCTCGTCTTTGACTTTCATTTCTGCCCAATCCAGTCACATCCTATGAATTCAGACGAAATCTGTGACGACGGCTAGACACGGTCCCCTTGTGCGCTGCAATGACGGACGTAAAGGGAAGGATCGAGAGTAAAATTAAAAAAAAGGGAAAAAGATCTGTGAGCCAAAAAGACACGAATTCGAATTATAAAACGTTTATTAGCGCACTGTTGGAAATATTTCGTCGGAAAAGGATGATGAATCGTCCGTGGCTTTTCTTGGAGTGCACGAATTTTAACATTTATCAGTATCATCAAAGGAATTTTGTACAGTTAGGTGTGTTTTCGATTGTTCGAAGGTGGATAAATCAAGTTGAAGGAAGTCACCTTTTACTGTAAAGAAATCTCACTGTCTTTTGTGATTAATACTGTTCCACATTAGTGCAGTTATGCCAAGTACAGTTAACCTACAGCTAGATTTTTCTGTGCCATCGGGATGAAGTAAGCTTCTCTCATCAAAGTCCTATAGCCAACCACTAGGATCACCGTCCGAAATCTTAAAATTACGGGAGAAGAGCTTAGAAGTGGCATACCATGCCACGACGCACTTTTCGGTTTTAATAATCGCGGAATAGAATTGTGCTGAACTGTGCAAAGCAACAGTTTAATATGTACCGAGTGTACGAATAGGAAGAGTTACTGTACTAACGTGCAGGAGATGTGTCGCACGTGCGAAACAGTAAACACTATTATTGAGCGTAAAGAAGAGGGTTTACAGGGCTAAGAGGCATCATATCATATCACGTCACCTACGGAAGTGCAGCGATCTACGTTCTCAAGCAGAAACACATGTCAACTTTCGCAAAAGTAGCTTACCTGGTGTAGTGGGACTCATATGGCACTGTTGCTGTAGGCATTGTTCAGTAGAAGTTCATTTTTCGAGTATGTTGTGAACAAACTAAGGTACTATGTGAGTAAGTGAGAAACAGTGTAACGAGGCTAAAGTAGTAAGAGCTATAGAGGAACAGGCCGAGAGAGGTAATGGTTCGAGCTGGGAGCACAACTCAGAACGGTAGATGTAGATTTAAGAATCGTGAATAGTTCAGGAAGTAATAGAGCAGGGTCTGGACGAAGTCAACGAGACAGAAGTGGTGTCTTCACAGACAAGTACTCTCGGCCAAGGATGTTTGGATATGATAAATCTCTTAGTAACAGCATAGGCAAAGACGGAGGAAATCGCATTCTACTTGTCAGAAACAGAGTGAGAGAAACAGGAAAATGCGGTTGAAATAAACAGGTAAAACTCAGGAAGCAGAATTCTCTACTAAGTTGAATGAACGGATCGAAAAATGTGAGGGATGGAGCTGCGTGCACAATCTAAGAACCCTGCAGGTTGAAGAAGTTGCGACGGCTTGCGTCGGAAATTGTAGACGCCTCAGCACGCAGATAATGTCTGCGCAAGACCATGTAAAAACAGTATGGAGAAAGGTAACGCAATTAGGAGTGAGGTAGAAATCACCAACATCAAGGCAGGATTATCAATGATTGTGGTCCTAGTGACAACTAACAGTAATAATTTGGGTAACTTCGTGACGAATATTTTACAGAAGGAATTTCCAAACCTTAATACAGGAGTAAATAATATAGTATTTACTGGTTTGGAGGAAATACAAGCTTTTGATACGGATTGCAACAAATTTCGATCGGGAGGAAGAGACTCTTTTCTAGGTCTTATCGGAGTGATCCTGAGAAATGGGCAGATATAAGAATATAGACAAGGAGCAGAAAACTCGTCAGATTACCTGAGTTTAGAAAAGATGACGTACGAGGAGTTTAAAAACGCTTTTGTTGCGGTATATTTGTTACATAAAACGTAAGAAGATATCAAGGATGAACTGAGACTACGAGCAAACAGTAGACAGACGGATAGGTCACTAGTTGACATTCTGGAAAAGTTAATAGAATTGAGTAGAAACTTGGACACGCCAATGGCAGAGGAAATTTTAACATATGCCTAATGAACAGAGTACCGGCGCGATAGACAGGTATGTCATACGGTCTTACGACTGAGAAAGACAATAAAACAAAATGTGATTGTCTTTAAAACGCGTGAAAGAAAGAGCGCAACGAGAAAGCCACTATAGTAATAGGAATTAAGGCAGCCCGAACTACTGAAATCACCAACATGAAGGCGAACGGGCAACGTCCCTGCGCCGCGTCAACAATCGGCCGCCGGAATAGTGAAATGACGGATAAGCGAGAAGGCAGGGCTGGCTCAGCAAGGGAAGGTTGCCAACATTGTGGAACGGGCCGCCGCGGATACAGCAACTTCGCGGTAGTTTTTCGCCCAAAGAAATAGGAGATGACAGAGGTGGCAGGTGGACCAAAATGTGCAGAGCGCCACGAGAACTCGGTACGGCAGTGTGGAAATTAGGGACAATATTTTTCACCAAGAGGAGAGGAAGAAATGCGTAGACTACGGTGCGAAAACTGTAGACAGAGAGAAATAGAAATGGGAACCATGGAAACGTAGATAAGTTTCAGCTCTACCCTGCCCTGGAGCTAATACTGAGGGACAAAACATGCCAATCCGAATTATATTAAAAAAAAACGGGAGACGTAACGAACTGAAAGGCCATCAGAGAAATAGGACTCAAGGCTTAGTTTATTATAGGCCTAAAGGTGTCAGGCAGCTAGTAAGTACTATCGAAATACGTGACAGTACAGTGGTTAAGGTAAATGACGAACCCGTTGCTGATAGAAGCCAGTTAAAGGAGATCCTATGTTTAATGAAGGAAATATGACCATCCCAGCGGAGGAAGAGGAAAATACAAAAGGAGATGATCCGGAAGTACCAAAATCTATGGTTTTAAAAATAGCAAGTACTTATGATGTTGAGTCAATATGACGACGGGTACTACAAGGAATGTTAGGAAAGCTAGGAAGATGTATTTGCTCAGCAAGGGTGACAAGATACAAATTTCAGAATATCTCAGCAGTCAGCATCAAATATTCGGAGATGAAGGCGATGATGTGGTGAACAAACGGAAATAATTCAAATGTATCGTTCAATATGCCCCAGACACGTATGTTCCGAGTAACGTTTTAAGGGATGGGACAGATCCACCATGGTTTAATAGCAGTGTTAGAAAAGCGCTACGTAAACAAAGAGCACATCATCTCAGATTCAAGAGAAGTAAAAACCTAGCTGACAAGCAAAAGCTGAACGAAGCGAAAATAAGCGTGAGGAGAGCAGTGAGAAAAGCGTTCAATGATTTCAAAAGTAAGACGTTCTCAACCGACCTGGGTAAAATGGTTCAAATGGCTCTGAGCACTATGGTACTCAACTTCTGAGGTCATCAGTCCCCTAGAACTTAGAACTACTTAAACCTAACTAACCTAAGGACATCACACACATCCATGCCCGAGGCAGGATTCGAACCTACGACCGTAGCAGTCGCGCGGCTCCTGACTGAAGCGCCTAGAACCGCTTGGCCACAACAGCGGGCCCTGGGTAAAATTCCCTAACAGATTTTCGTCGCATGTAAAATCAGTAAGTGGGTCAAAATCATCTATTCATTTTCTCAGTGACCACACCGGCACAGTAACGAGAGATAAAAGAGACAAGGCCGAAATAGTGAATTCGTTCTTCCGAAATTGTTTCACCACAGAAGATCGTAACACTGTCCCTCCTTTCAAACGTCGTGTGAACGTCTAAATGGAAGATATTGAGATAAGCGATCGCGGAATTGAAAAGCAGCCACAATCACTTAGTAGCTGAAAGGGTTCAGGACCAGATAAGATACCTACAACATTCTACAAAGACTATGCAAAAGAACTTGCTCCCCTTCTAGCAGTAATTTATCGTAGATCGCTTCAGCAACGAAAGGTACCTAACGACTGCAAAAACGCGCAGATCATTTCCGTTTTTAAGAAAGGTCCTAACACAGATCCACACAATTATAGACCTATACTGTTGGCTAAATGGCTCTGAGAACTATGGGACTTAACATCTGTGGTTATCAGTCCCCTAGAACTTAGAACTACTTAAACCTAACTAACCTAAGGACATCACACACATCCATGCCCGAGGCAGGATTCGAACCTGCGACCGTAGCAGTCGCGCGGTTCCGGACTGCGCGCCTAGAACCGCTAGACCACCGCGGCCGGCCTATACAGTTGTCATCAGCCTGTTGTAGAATTATGGAACATGTTTTATGCACAAGAATTATGACGTTCTTGGAAAATGAACAGCTCCTCTATAAAAATCAACAAGGATTCCGCAAACAGAGATCTTGTGAAACTCAACTCGCTCTGTTCCCCCATGAGATCCACAGCGCAGTGGACAGCGGCGCTCAGGCTGATGCCGTGTTCCTTGATTTCAGTAAGCATTTGACACCATCTTGCATGGCCGTTTAATGAAAAAAGTACGAGCTTACGAAGTATTGGAGCAGACCTGCGATTGGATTCAAGACTTCCTTGCTGATAGAACTCAACAAGTCGCTCTTAACGGAATTACATCGACAGATGTAAAGGTAATATCCGGGGTACCACAGGGAACTGTGATAGGTCCGTTGCTGTTCACAATATGTATAAATGATCTAGTACAGTAGAAAGCGTCGGATACTCTTTAAGGGTATATGGAACGCCCTATGCTTACTATGTTAAATTGAGCTTAAAGTTAGGAACATTTTCTCATTTGTTATTTGGACGATACTCTTGATTTTTTCACAGAACGCAGAGATATGTTCTGCTTTTATGCTGAATTATTAATTTTGAAAAAAAATAATGTATAGTTTTTCAGATATTTTATTTTTTGTAAATGTTAAAAAGTTATACATTTTAACAATTATTTTATAATTTACATGCATTAATACAAAATAATTCCACATATCTTTTAATTCAGATATATTAGAAGGTCTTAAGGAACAACTACAGAAAATTTCATCTTTATACTATAAATAGGCCCTGAGAAAATGTACCTTATACTCAAAAAAACTAAAGTTACGGGAAATTAGCTTCAAAGTTTTTACTTCAGTACAAGCCTGCTCCATAGCTTGTATCATCAGAATCGTCCAATAGCTTCCTATTGATGGCTCTGCTATGCTGTCTAGCCATCTTTGAATATACTTTTATGGCATTGTCTGAAGACCTGAGCCGTTCCTTGTCCAAACAAAGCATAGCTGTGGCAGTTCGTAGTCCTACACAGAGCCCCAACTTCTGCAAAACTTTGCACTTTGTTATATTGCCCTGATTGAATGATGAAACAGCACCATAAACGCCAAAGTGAAGTGTGTTTATACCCACAAACACAGTTTTAGGTAGTCTATTCCAATCACATGGTTCACACACTCATTTGGATTTTGAGTCCGGCCATGAAGACATCTCTTTAGTAGACTAATATCTGCGAGGTCTCGGAATATTGGTTTTATTTCATCCATTATGGCAGGTGGCAGGTGATGAGGGTGATTGTATAAACCAGTCTAACGTTTATTGTATAAACCAGTCTAATGTTTATATCGTATAGTTTACCTGTATCTACAGTAACATGTGAGGAATTGAAGAAAGTAACACTGTGTTTGCAATAACTGCACATCAACTCTAATTCACAAGCAAGTCCTACATGTAAGATTGTTTTCAATGAAACACCACATTTTCCACATAGTTTGCAGCACACATTGTTCTCCAAAACGTCTGATAATAAAGAGACGTTAATTACCTCATATTTTTTAGTCCCAGCATTTAGTTTCTTGTATTCTTCTTCAATTCCAGCTAGTTTTCTTCTTGAAGCACTTTCCGGTATAGTGGCAGCAGCATTACTCAATGTATCACTACCAGTGTTGAGGTTAGTCGCTACTGGGACATCAGATACTGATGAAGATGAATCAGACGAATTTTTAGTACACTTTACTGTCTTGCGCCAATGTACACGCTTTCTAAATACCTTCAGACTAGGTCTTGGCATATTGAAGGAAAAAAAACTCAATGACCTCTCCACATACGACTTTCACAACAATGACATGGATGTACTCACAAAGGAAACAATACAAATGGTGCAGAATCTATTGTCAACTGTCTAGCAGTGTAGCCAACAGAAAAGCTAACTCTCTTGTGCTCAATGATATCTCTGGCAAGGCTGTCTATATCAGGTATATTTCGCGTCTCATATACAAGGTGCGGAACATTGTGTGTCGAAATTATTTTAAAAAATTATTTAAAATAGTTCTATTCACGTCATCCAAATATTTTATACATGGTATTAAACGGGAGAGTCTAAGTTTTTCGAAAATGCATTTACCCAAAAATCGATTTTTTCATCGAAAAACTCATTCTGTATACCCTTAAGGCTACTCGCAGATGATGCAGTTGTTTATACCAAAGTAGCAACGCCGGATGATGGTAAGAATTTGCAGAACGACCTGCAGAGAATTCATGAATGGTGCAGACTCTAGCAACTGACCCTGAACGTAAATAAATATAACATATTGCGTTTACATAGGAAAAGAAATCCGATACTGTACAGCTACACTATTGATGACAAACAGCTGGAGACAGCATCTGCTGTAAAATACCTAGGCGTAACTATCCAGAGCGACCTTAAGTGGAATGACCATATAAAACAGATAGTGGGAAAAGCAAACACAAGACTCAGATTCATCGGAAAAGTTTTGAGGAAATGTGACTCATCCACGAAAGAAGTCGCTTATAAGGCGCTTGTTTGCCCGATTATTGTGTATTGTTCATCTATCTGGGATCCCTATCAGGTAGGACTGATAGAGAAGACCCAACGAAGAGCGATGCGTTTCGCCACGAGATCGTTTAGCTGGCGATGGAGCGTTACGGAGATGCTAAACAAACTCCACTGGCAGACGTTACAATAGAGACGTTGAGCATCACGGAGAGATTTACTACTGGAATTTCGGGACAGCACTTTTCAGGAGGAGTCAGACAACTTATTACTTCTCGTCGCATACATCTCGCGGATTGACCACAAGGAGTAAATACGAGAAATGAGAGCCAATACAGAGGCTTACCGACAATCATTCTTCGCACGCACTATTCGCGAATGGAACAGGGTTGCACGCGTCAGATAGTGGTACCGAAATTACCCTCTGTCACCCACCGTAAGGTAGCTTGCGGAGTATGATGTAGATAAGTGACACTGCAACATTATTCGAAATGCGCCTGTGCATGCAGAAGACGAATGGATGCCACAACAAAAAAAGGAGATTAAAACTGTTTGTTGAGCCGACACTCGAACTCGGGACATTTGTCTAAGGCAAAGGCCACATAGTCTTAGAACCTTCAACATCGCAGCGCGTTAGCAATCGTTGGTTAATATATTAAAAAACCAAAAACCCGCCTCGGTTGGTTGGTTGGTTTGGGAAGGAGAGCAGACAGCGTGGTCATTGGTCTCATCGGATTAGGGAAGGAAGGGGAAGGAAATCGGCCGTGCCCTTTCAGAGGAACCATCCCGGCATTGGCCTGGAGTGATTTAGGGAAATCACGGAAAACCTAAATCAGGACGGCCGGACTAGGGATTGAACCGTCGTCCTCCCGAATGCGAGTCCAGTGTCTAACCACTGCGCCACCTCGCTCGGTATAAACCCGCCTCGACTGCGAGAAAAGCACCTAGTGTTAACCTGGGTTTCGGCGTAGAATACTGCAGTTTATGGCGGGTCATGGCCCATCGAACATAGGCCGGTGTGAGGGGGAGCGTACACCATTTAGTTAAGTAGTGGTTTTGACTTTATACATATGTACTGTTTGTGTTTTCCTTTTTTCGTTTATAAATGTATAGCTATGGTGTTCTTTTAATCATTGACGAAGGTCTTCTTAGGCACTTGTGGGTTTTATTGTTCTGAAGAAGGTGTAGTTTTCTACGCCGAAACCTAGGTTAACACTAGGTGCTTTTTTCGCAATCGAGGCGGGTTTTCAGGTCTTTAATATTACCACATAGTTTTAATCTTCCAGGAAGTTTCACATCAGTACAACCCTCCACTGCAAAGTGAAAATTTCATTCTGAAAGAAGGATACGTGCGTATATGAGGTCAACAACGACATATGTCGTACCAGAAATTATAATTAGGAAAGACATATGAGGTATGAACGAGAAAAAGACAAATATGGTAACATTTTCCTGGATGTTACCGAAAGGTACTGGCAAACTAAGTGTACCCAAGGTGAATGTTGTACCTTAAGAAAAAGATACATCAATCGTCTCTAAATTAAGAAATACATCTACATCTACATGGATACTCTGAAAATCACATTTAAGTGCCTGGCAGAGGGCTTATCGAACCACCTTCACAGTACTCCATTATTCCAATCTCGTATAGGGGGCGGAAGGAATGAATACCTATATCTTTCAGTACGCGCTCTGATTTCCCTTATTTTATCGTAGTGATAGTTCCTCCCTACGTAGGTTGGTGTCAACAAAATATTTTTACATTCCGAGGAGGAAGTTGGTGATTGGAATTTCGTGAGAAGATTCCGTCGCAACGAAAAACGCCTTTCTTTTTATGATATCCAGCCCAAATCCTGTATCATTTGCGTGACACTCTCTCCCATATTTCGTGATAATACAAAACGTGCTGCCTTTCTTTGAACTTTTTCGATGTACTCCGTCAGTCCTATCTGGTAAGGATCCCACACTGCGCAGCAGCATTCTAAAAGTGGACGGACAAGTGTAGCGTAAGCAGTCTCCTTAGTAGGTCTGTTACATTTTCTAAGTGTCCTGAGAATAAAGCGCAGTCTTTGGTTAGCCTTCTACACAACATTTTCTGTGCGTACCTTCCAATTTAAGTTGTTCGTAATTGTAATACATAGGTATTTAGTTGAATTTCCGGTTTTAGATTATATTGATTTCTCGTGTAACCGAAGTTAGAGTTCCTTTTAGCACTCATGTGCATGAGCTCACGCTTTTCGTTATTTAGGGTCAACTGCCACTTTTTGCACCATTCAGATATCTTTTCTAAATCGTTTCACAGTTTGTTTTGATCTTCTGATGACTTCATTAGTCGATAAACGACAGCATCATCTGCAACCAACCGAAAACGGCTACTCAGATTGTTTCCCAAATCGTTTATATAGATAAGGAACAGCAAAGGGCCTGTACACTACCATGGAGAACGACAGAAATCACTTCTGTATTACTCGATGACTTTCCGTCAATCACTACGAACAGTCACATAGCTGAGATTATATTCCACAAGCACGCAATTTCACTACGAGCAGCTTGTGTGGTACCGTGATGAAATCCTTCCGTAAATCCAGAAATACGGAATCGATCGGAAATCCCCTGTCAATAGCAGTCAACACTTCGTGTTGTAACGGTCTGAAATCAAATCTTCATGCTGTGAAGAAGAGGTATGAAATGGAAAAGGAAGTGAAGGCAGTTTTATACGGCACAAATAATTGTTTAAAATGCATGCAATCGGTCAAATGGAAGGAACTTGAAGGTGCTAAAACGAGAATGAAAGAGAAAGGGAAAGGGATTATCCGAAAACCGATATAAAATCGGGAGCATTCAAGAAGAAGGGTTGTAATCTCCGCGTGACACAGTACTCATTAAAGCCTGTGCTATGGTGAGCAAGCAGGGTTCACCTTATGAGAAAGGATTTTCGTATAGTTATCGACTGCGTGTGCCTGAATGGTGGCAAATCAGACTTACATCCACTCTGTAATAACAATGATCCGTCAACTAAGTTCGAAATGCAATTACACTTCAAGATGGACCAAAAGCAGCCCTGAAGATGCTACCAATTTGTTAATAATACGGTCGCCAGCCTAATTAGGCATTAACTGAGTTTCTTCCCTGTACAAGTTGGTAGATATACATGCAAAACAACAAGTAGTAACACTGCATAATATAGTAGAATTTTAGAACCAGAAAATCTATTGAACTGTTAGTTTTACGTTCTGTATTGATATGGAAAAACCATGAATACATAACACTACACTATAATGTATACTACAAAACTTTATACTGTCTATTAATTTGATTAAAATCGGGCATAGGTTTCCCTAGAAATATCACTTTAGTGACACACACAAAATGTCAATTTTGATAAAGATAAAACACTGATAAATTTTGTCTTTTGTATTGCCTTTAACTTTTGCTGGTCAAACCAATTTAGAACACTTCAGAATTCAAATTAATAAAAGAGGGGTGGGGGGGGACCCTGAAACTGTTATGATAGCCGTATTAAAAAAAAATGATTACTGAGTTTATTATGCGTTCAAGATTTCCAGTATATAAGTTACTACTCTTTTCATCTTATTTACTACTCATTTAAATACCTTTATATCTGTCTCAAAATAATTAAACTTCATTACTATATCAATATTAAAGTTATCTTTCAACTTCGTTAGACTTTCGTTATTCATTTACTGGTTCATTAACGAAACATTTCTTTCAACACCATTCTAACATAGCTAGGTTTGCAAATAATTATTATTAACACAAATTTTAAATTTTCATTTCGGGACACTCGGATTGCACAATATTTGGAAAGGACCCTGTCTAGGTTAGTTGTGAGGCTAATTAAATGATGGGAAAGTTATGGTAAAATTTAGATTATTATTGCACAGTTCACTCTCTTATCCGTACGAATACAGTACTAAAAGTTTCAACCTGCTTGTATCGGTTCGGCGGTTGGCGAGCGGCGAGATGGCGAGGCATAGAGCACACATACAACCACAGCTATGGCTCTTGATGTATCGGCACTTTAATTCTTCTTAGCGTCGCATTACATTTCCATTTAGCGACTATGGAATTTTGCCATGCTGTGTGGGCGTTGGAACGGCATACCCGAGGCTCAATGAAGTTACGTCTTCCAGGAGAGCCTCCTCGCTCCAGAAGGTGTTGCTCAGACCAATGCCAAACTTCAACTACTACTGAGCCCGTTGTGCCGTGCAGTGCGCGTGTGCATTTTCCCGCGCTCGCCTGCCATCCACCTTTTACCGCTCCCTGACAGACAGGGTATTCACCCGAGGTTTTGCATTCTACATATCCTAACACATTGCCTGCGTATGGACGAGACGCACAGTTACAATTTTAAACATCTTACAACAGTTTTAACATTTGTTACATTTCAATTCTATTACAATATTGCTTGACATTTGACATAAACATTAATATTCACATTGAAACAGTTTTCTTAACATAATGACATGAAACAAAAAAGAAATGAATTCAGAACATCAATTACACAAGTTTATCGAAAAATCAGAAAATAGAAAACTACTGATACGTACAACAGTAGAGCGTCGTTGTTGTTACACATGCCCCTGTTTCCAGTAAGTTTCACTAAGTGCAAATTTGATGGGAACACTAAACTTTATATTTATACAGGGGTTCTGAATCTTTGCGTGAGTGTGCCATCATAAAATTTTATATCACAAAACTTCCTTTCACTTCCATTAAATAGGTCTATACTTTTTAATATGTCGAGAACATTTACCTATCATTTACTTAAGTGCCTTTGGCACAGTCCAACCTCCTATCACAACATGATTTAAATAGCAAATTACTTATTATTATTAAATTTCTCAGACAAATGAAATCAAAATCTAGAACACAAACACTTAGCTACAATTTTGCAAAAACAGACATAATGTCTTACGGGATAACTGCAATCAGTGATTTTATAATGTTACTTAAAATCCGTCTTGATTGCAAATTTTTTTATTATTCATATGACCGGTTTCGGTTCATTCAGAACCATCTTCAGATCTGATATTTCAGTTACAGGAGTAACCCGTCAAAATCCAGCAACTTTCACATGCTACGTCACCTAAAAAAAAAAACAGACATAATGTCTTACGGGATAACCGCAATCAGTGATTTTATAATGTTACTTAAAATCCGTCTTGATTGCAAATTTTTTTATTATTCATATGACCGGTTTCGGTTCATTCAGAACCATCTTCAGATCTGATATTTCAGTTACAGTTGCTGGATTTTGACGGGTTACTCCTGTAACTGAAATATCAGATCTGAAGATGGTTCTGAATGAACTGAAACCGGTCATATGAATAATAAAAAAATTTGCAATCAAGACGGATTTTAAGTAACATTACTTAGCTACAAAGCATATACAAATACCTATATACACTATACAACAGTTTGTTGCTGCTTGTATTGAATGGCAGTCCATTTCCTTATTTACTAGTAAACAAGCAATACTATTTAGAAAATTCACTACACATATTTGCTGCCTATTATTCAGATTTGGGCAGTCGATTTCGCATCATTTTATCACATCACCTGTACCACACTTACAATTCTCCTTTGACTATTTATCTGCCCTCTTTGGTGTTTGGCAGTCCTTTATATAATGACTTGCGTAATGTCCTCTTTGATTATTGGCAGTCCCATCTTATATTTGGCTTGCAGCATTTGCTTTTTTTTTCAGCTCCTTTTTTTCATACACCTTTATATTTATAGTACATTTGGTAAACTGAAACTTACATAAGTACATTATCACACTGACATTAGTATACATATATTTACAAAGATTTGTTACATTTAGAATAAAGTAGTTTCAGTATAAGATACAGCACATTTGTTGCAGATTGCTCTCTGAGTGTACTTAGGTCACTCACTCCGAGGAACATACAGTTTCAGGTCCACAACGTTTCTTACACCTAGAGGTCTTTTGTATTTTGGGTAGATCAGGTAGTAAGCATTATTATGTGGAATGTTCTGTATTATATACGGTCCATTATAAATATATTTAAACTTGGATATTTCATGGTTCAGTTCACTATATTTTTCGTGGGTTTTTAAAAGAATATAATCCCCAATTTTAAATTTTGAAACTTTGAGTTTTTTTTCATGTCTTTTAGACCTAGATTCAGCTTTTTGCTTTGCCCTTTTTCTAACTAATTCTTTCTTTTGATTCAACCCCACGCTTGTACAAGGTGGAAACTCTAGATTTTCCTCAATTAAACTTTTACTTCTGCTGCCTAACAAAATTTCTTCCGGTGGGAACCCAGTAGACTCATGATGTAAGGTGTTCATGACATTCTGAAAGTCCATTATAAACCTGTCCCAGGCTCTATGGTTATGACTGCAGTACGTTCTACACAATCTCCCGATTTCTTGCATGTACCTTTCAACCGGGTTGCTAGCTGGGTTGTAGGCTGAGATATATTGAACCTCCACACCATTTTGCTCCATTCCTTCTTTCCAAATTTTGGATATGAACTGGGGTACATTATCAGATAGGACTGCCTTGGGTTTCCTGATGGTTCTGAAGTATTCGACCATCCTTTTATATACAGCTTTTGCTGTTGCCATTTTCATGGTGTATAATTTCACAAACTTTGAGAATACTTCCAAAATTACTAAAATATATGCACAATTTCTCGATGTCTTCGGGAGGGGACCATAGAAATCTACTGATAGTAATTCTAGGGTGTACTCAGGTAATGTACTTTGCATCGGACCTCTACTAGTTCTGTGAGGTACTTTGGCCCTTTGACAGACATCACATGACTTAAGTCGTTCATTTACCTTCTTACTGACACTACCAGCAATGACTATTACATTATTCAGTTTATCCAAACATTTGTTTGGTCCACTATGCCCCAATGCTAAATGAAAATAGTGTATGACATCAGTATCAAACTGGTGTGGCCAACATACTCTCCATTCCTCGGTGACTAAATATTTCCTCCAATATAAAATACCTTTAAAGATTTTGTAGTATTTCTTAATTTGAGGATACTGCACACTGTCAAAATTTATCTTCACGGATTTCCATGTCGGATCCTCATTCTGATGGTACCTCATGTTTCTACGTATTTGCTCAATTTTCCTTTTTCCTGAAACCTCTTTCGTATACCTTATCTGGAAAGTACCCTCTTCACCATTTTCATTGGGCACTTCACTCATACCATTAGGCAATCGAGATAAGGTATCTGCCACGTAATTCTCAGTACACTCAACATAGCAAATCTCATAATCAAACTGCTGTAGGTACAAAGCCCTACGGGTTAGCCTGCCATTAAGTAAACGGCAATCTTAAAGAAAAGTTAAAGCTTTGTGGTCAGTATGGACCCACCGATAATTCCTGAATTTCTTTAATCCCAATATAATGGCTAAAGCCTCCTTATCCGATATAGTGTAGTTTCTCTCGTATTTTGTTAGAGTTCTACTTGTAAACGCGATAGTACTGTGTTCGACTTTTTTGCCATCACAGATTTCTCGAAAAGCTTCTATACCAATCCCATAAGCACTACTGTCGGTACTCATGTAGAAAGGTTCTGTCAGTATGGGATGATGCAAAGTATTGTCATGCAAGAGTTCACTTTTTAAATTTTCAAAATCTCTCATGCACCCTTAAGTCCAAACAAAAGCACTATTTTTCTTAAGGAGATTGTTCAAATGAGGACTATTGCAAACTTGCCCCTTCACGAATTTTCTATAGAACCCACATAGACCTAAAAAGGCTTTCAACTGTTTTCTGTTCCTAGGAGCTGGATACTCTGCTATAACACTTAACTTTTCTGGGTCCTTGCGAATCCAGGTCGTAGTAATAATGTACCCCAAAAACTTTATTTCCGACTTCACGAATTCACATTTCTTCCAATTTAGTGTCATGCCCCCTGCTTGTAGAGCAACAAAAACTTTCTGCAATAATTCACAATGCTCTTGCCATTCCTCAGTAGCAATCAGTAAGTCATCTACATAAGTAGTTAGCTGGGAACTTAATTCTCTCCCTAATACAAAGTCCAGTGCCCTAATAAATACCGCCATAGAAGTGCGAAGCCCAAATTCTACTTTATACTGATAGCATTTCCCAGCGAATAGAAAAGCGGTATATTTATGGGATTCTTTGCTCAATGGGATTTGCCAGTAACCGGCTGTCATGTCCAGACTGGTTAAACACTTCACATTATAAAACTTTTGGAGCATTTCGTCCAGATTTTCAGGTCTGTCTATTTCCTTCTTTACAATTTTGTTCAAAGTCCTGGCGTCAATGACTACTCTTACTCCCCCACCCCTTTTATTCACGATGATAAAGGGACTATTATATTCGCTGCTACTCCGTTCGATTACACCCCATTCTATAATTTTATCTACTTCCACTTTAATGGCCTGCGTCTTTGATATGGGTACCGAAAATGGTCTTACAAAGAAAGGTTTATGCTCTAATGTCTCAATCTGGTATTCAAAGCTCTTACGTAGGCTAGGTTTGTCCGAAAATACGGTGCTATTACTTTATAAGAGATCAAGCAATTCTATTTTCTGATCAGGAGATACAGGTATCTCCTCCAAATTTTCCACAATTTCTTTAAAGTCATTCCCTTGCCTGTCACTCTCATGTATTAAGCTCTAGACATGGTACATTTCATACATGTTTGTCCAACCATCATTCACTTGGTCGATCTCCAACAATAAAGAACAAATTTCTGAATCGACCACCTTCCCATTTTCCTCAAATTTTATTTCCAAATTCGTAGATGCATTATTAATTTTGACCATTTCCTGGCTACAATCAATAATAACTTTTTCTTTATCTAGCCAATCTATACCCAGAATCATTTCAGTACTCAAGTCTGGCACAACCAAAAAATCGTGTTCAAACTTTTGTCCTTTTATACTAAATTCAACCAATATCTGATTCTGTACTGGCTTGCTAGTCTTGCCAGTAGCACCAACAATTTTTACACCAGTCACTGACATAATTACTAGTCCAGGCTTATCACAGATGTGTTCGAAAAACGATTGGGAGATCGCACTTATCTGAGATCCCGTATCAAGAAGTACTTGCAATCTCACATTATAAATTTCAACTGGTATTATAGTTTGTATAACCGTCAAATGCTTTTCATTGTTGTGTTCTTCCATAAGCAAATCCGGGTCGACGATAACATCGTCCCAAGATATGCTTTTAACATTCACATCACTTATATCTGGCGGTTTCTTTGGTTCCGGGAGTTCAAAGTCATTAATAACTTGAACTCTTTTTAATATTGACACTGAGTCGTCCGGTGGCTCCTTTTTTCTGTGTTAATTCTCAATATTTGGGTTTTGTTTTGAAACTTCGTCATCAGTAGGTACAACATCGCATATAGCTGTATTCCCATTATTTTCACTAGTACCGAAATGCTCGTCATCTGAACTATCGTCAGAATCTGACCATTCTGGATTGCTTTCAGGTTCTAACATAAAAGCTTTTCTGAGGAAGGCTCCAAGTTCTTCCTCTGCATTTCCGTCAGGATTTGATTCTCTTTTGGCAAAACGACCTCATTATCAGCTTTACTCACATCCATTGTTACTTTATATTTAGTGTAATCCTCGTGGACTTCAGTTAATCTTAGGTAATTACCTGCCCCTTACCCAGAGTGCCTTTCGGTAACAGCTTGTACTGTTGGCAGATCGTTAACAGAAGTTACTTCCTCGTCGATGCTTAGGATTTCATCCTCCAATTCCTTCCTATCTTTAACCACCGTCCTATCGGCAGCACACGAACTTTGCGCGGTGCTATTTACTTCCTCCTCTTTAAATTCGGGCCACGTCACCTTATCGACGTCCCTACTATTTCCTTTTTCACTAATTAACCTCCTTGCCTCATATTCCTTCTTAAAATCCTCCCACTCACATTGCTTGAGGCCCTTGTACAGATCGTCGATCTGCAGACGCCAATCGGTTACTTCTGCTAGTTCATTCTCGCCATTTACTTCATTGGTAACACTGCTAATCGCACCTCTCTGTGTTTCCACTGTTCTGTCCACTATTTCCTTCGCCACGGAATTACCACTAGTAATGTATTCGCCAGCTCTTACGGCAATGTTCGTACCTAATTCTGCCGCCTTGCTAGCGGCTTCTCTCTGAACAGCTGATCTGCTAGGCTCGGCCATTACCCTCTGATGCTCCGCTCGCCTGTTAACATGTAGCACACTGCACGTCGAAGATAATCCATCTGCACATGCACCTGACGCTTGTTTCGCAACAACACGCTGCGTCGTTCCACGCCTGTCCCTAAGCTGTCTCATAACTTTACTGTCAGTCCGGTAATGTTTCGTAAATTGGGGCCCATATGTTCTGTCCGCTTCTGTTTGGCCCGCAATGTTCGCGGAAATCTGTTTCCCGCGTCGTTATTATTTTGCGCGGTGTATCCTCTACCGCGACCCGGATAACCGCCTCTTCCTCTGCCTCTACCTCGCTGTATCATGACGCGAAAACCATCGCCGTCATTCCTTTCGTCATTATTGCGGTTATTCCTGTTACTAAAATTGACTTTCGCGCCAGTGGTCTTCGTCTTCGACCCTTTCGAGAAACGCTTGGAAGCTGCGATGATTGCTTCCCACATATCTCTTCGAATCTTCTGGAAGCTTAATATGTTGTGAGTTACATATAGTCCTCCTTCCTGCGAAACACTCCTTCCTGCGAAACACCAAATGTAGTTAGTACAGTTTACTCATAATTATTGTTAGATTTTAATCGTTTTGTAATGGTTGGAGGGGCAGCACATATACAAGCAGTAGAATAGCTCTTACGAGGCGTTTTTCTTCGAATATGCTTCCGTTTGCTTCCATTTCATGTGAAAATGAGCTGTGTAAATTTTAGGACAGTAGGATAACGGGAAGGCCGGACGCTGTGCCCGAACGGTTCTAAGACCGGAACCGCGAGACTGCTGCGGTCGCACGTTCGAATCCTGCCTCGGGCATGGATGTGTGTGATGTCCTTAGGTTTAAGTAGTTCTAAGTCTAGGGGACTGATGACCTGATATGGTATGTCCCATAGTACTCACAGCCATTTGAACCATTTTTTGATAACGAGAAGGAATGACCCTGGGTTTTCGAAATCTGAAAAAGTAGTGCATGATCTTAAGAAAATACTACTTTACGTGACTAATTGACTCATTACTTAAAGCAGTCAGGTTACTTATTATATTATCCTTTACTGACTGCACACTGTTTTGGTGATGTGATGGTTCATTGGCCATAAGACAGACAGTGATAGGACAGAGCAGTCTGATTTCGCGTTTGAGAGGAGGCAGCAGAGGTACGTAAGACATGTAATATTTTCGTCTTGGGTTCGTCTATAGGGGGTAATTTATTTCATTGAGTATACGATCATTTGCACCATATACCTTTATGTACACTGTAAACAACTTGCGGCTTTCGAATTTAACTGTAAGTCACAGGGCAATACAAACTGCACAAGAAATGATGGTATGTCGTGGAAAACTCGCAGGAACTGAGAAAATGCATAACTGAATTAGTTACGTTGGATCAACAATGATGACATCTTCAAGAACTTGCAGGAAAATAGTGGAAGGTACATTAGAGAGACATTCTGTTCAAATTATTTGGATATTTTTGCTATGTCATATGTTAACAGTTTAAATACCATTACGATTGTAGAAGCTAATTAGACTTTGAGCAGTCAACGTTTGAAAGAAACTAAAGACGTTAGTAAGAAACGTATTTAGGTGTTAGTGGAGAGCCGGCCGTGGTGGCCGAGCGGTTCTAGGCGCTTCAGTCAGGAGCCGCGCGATTGCTACGGTCGCAGGTTCGAATCCTGCCTTGGGCATGGATGACCTCAGATGTTAAGTTCCACAGTGCTCAGAGCCATTTGAACCATTTTTTTTTTGTTAGTGCAGAAATTTACCCATAAATACAATTGAAAATGAAAGGAAAATACACTAAATATACGGTGTTGGTATTCGTACGCATATTTCAATATTTCAGCGTTCAGATTTTACTTAATGATTGCAAATTGATTCAGAACTATTCGTTTTGGAGGTGGTGTGATGAACATCAACCGATGAGAATGTTTCAAAAATTATCTTGCTCCACGCTGCCACCTGGCGAAGCCATAGGCTAGTGTGTCTGTTTAGCAGAGTGAGATCGTAAGGAGGGTATCAAAAGTCAGCTCGGTCACTACTTTCTCTGGCATGAGACCACAAGACGACCTATATAGTAAGCTGACATTGCAGAAGCTGCCCTGCACTACTGAACGTTGGAGTTGTGACACATAATGGATCCGTCAGGTTTCTTGGAGAAGCTGACAAGGCAGGAAAGCGAGGGGAAATGATGTCATGATTCTCCAGCGGTTGCACCCAGCAGCTATAGATTCCTATGACATAGAGATCAGGAGTGCTGCCGTTTGAGAAAAGCCAGGTAGCCCAGCTCTTATAAATACCAAATAATTTCAACTCTCTGACTTAGCTGCTTTCAGTATTCCCGGCTACGCATTGCGAATACATAGAAAGAAGGATCCTTTATTGTATGATTATATGATAGCGGAACAAACACTGGTAGCAGTTACTTGTGTAAAATATCTGGGAGTATGCGTGCGGAACGATTTGAAGTGGAATGATCATATAAAATTAATTGTTGGTAAGGCGGGTACCAGGTTGAGATTCATTGGGAGAGTCCTTAGAAAATGTAGTCCATCAGCAAAGGAGGTGGCTTACAAAACACTCGTTCGACCTATACTTGAGTATTGCTCATCAGTGTGGGATCCGTACCAGATCGGGTGACGGAGGAGATAGAGAAGATCCAAAGAAGAGCGGCGCGTTTCGTCACAGGGTTATTTGGTAACCGTGATAGCGTTACGGAGATGTTTAACAAACTCAAGTGGCAGACTCTGCAAGAGAGGCGCTCTGCATCGCGGTGTAGCTTGCTCGCCAGGTTTCGAGAGGGTGCGTTTCTGGATGAGGTATCGAATATATTGCTTCCCCCTACTTATACCTCCCGAGGAGATCACGAATGTAAAATCAGAGAGATTAGAGCGCGCACAGAGGCTTTCAACCAGTCGTTCTTCCCGCGAACCATACGCGACTGGAACAGGAAAGGGAGATAATGACAGTGGCACGTAGAGTGCCCTCCGCCACACATCGTTGGGTGGCTTGCGGAGTATAAATGTAGATGTAGATGTGAACACAAGCAGCCACTCACGAGAAGAGGTCGACATCCGATTGCAGTCTAAATTGAACCAGCGACCTGCCACAGTCAGACTTTGCCGCCATTAGGTGCGTGACAGTGCCTGAGCTGAGTCTGAATGCCGTCGACTTGGAAGGTTTTCACCATCAAGCCACACATGAGTGCAACCATCTGCTGCCGGTCGCCTTCCCGGTTGGCCATGCGTTCGAGTCTGGGCCATCTAGCCGCCCGAGTTGGCAGGCAGTCACCATTCGTCAGCTGGGCGTGTTGACGCCACTGCTGTCAACCCCAGTGCATGCACACTTCGTCGTGCTCAGGCACGCCGAAGGCCGTGGTTTGACCCCGCACTTCCCTGATCAGCTGTCGCCGCTGCCCACTGCAAGCAACCGCTGCCGCCCACCATCAGCGCCTCTGCATCTGTTCTGAGAGCAGCAACTTGCCGGCAGCCATAAACCGTGGAAACACGCCATGCGCCAGACACTTGACCTGACGCCTGCACGCTTCGCCAGCCACGGCCGCGTCGCCAACGTCATTGACCGTCTCTCCAGCTATGACGCGACCACTGGAATAGCTAAGGAATAAAAGATTAATTCAACTACGAATGTTTCTATGCCACAACGCCACTGCAGCCGTGTCCTTGTAGAAGTACTGCGTTGCATTCTGACATACCATAGCCTGCTTCACTTGCCACTGCAGACGAATTAGGCCATATTCTGTAGTCCGCAGTTTGATGACCAAAATTAAGAAAATTGAAGGTAAAGTCATGCAGTAAGGCAAAGTTAAGGGGCTCCGGAACGCCCTATACTTGCAATGTTAAAATAACGCTTATAAATTACATCTTTCCTCACAAAGTATTTGAGGTAGGAAGTTGAACTTTTTACAGATTATTTATTGGAATATGGGCTAAAACTTAACACAGGGATTTTACAAAATTTTAGTTCAGTTATTAAAGATGATTTTTTTGTCAGTTGTAATGAAAATTCACAACATTTTTTTGCAATTTTTTATTTATATATTCAAAAATATACAGTTTTTTGGAAAAAGGCTGTGTTAAATTATGCAGAAGGTACTGTGTAACATTTACTGAAAGTTTGAAACAAATATGTTTGGAAGATCCTTAGAAAACATGTAATTAGTATGAGAAAATAAAAGTTTTGGGAATCGGGCGACAAAGATTTGATTAACTTTTTAGCGCATTCCAGGTCCATAGGATGGATTATCTTCATCCTCTGCAAACTCCTCCTCCAGCTTCCTCTTGTTCCTCCTCCTGTTTACTCTTGCTTGTATTTCTAGACTCCTTACAGCCCTGTCTGCAGCCCGAAGGCGTTCCTCGTCTAAAGCAAGCATCGCTCGTACCATGTTAGAACCTATCTTCATCCCCATATTTCTAAATACCTTGCACCTTACAATGTTGCCATCATTGACAGTCGCAACAGCAACTTTACTTTTACTCATTATTATACTTCAACAAAACAGAGACTCAAGAAACAGAATTAATTACGAATATTTTCGAGATAACGACAGAGTAAATAAACATGAAACAATCGACAATCACACAAGCGATATATATTGAACCATCACAGGTTAGTCACAACACATACTTTATCTCACATCACTAAAATGTACCTGATGAACACGGACGTTAATAATAACACCATTTGACAGCAATTTAACAGCGCCACAGTGGGTCACGCCCATGTAGAACACATTTAAAAAAAAATTTAAAAATAGTTGTAGTCTTCGGAATTGAATAAATTATGTATCTATTAAAAGGTAATAGTCTGCAGATTCAGAAAACGCAAAAAAGTAAAAATTGAACTTTTCATGATTTTGAGCCTTTCCGGAGCCCCTTAAGCTATTCACTGAAATCTCGGGAAACCTAAATCTGCATGGTTGTACGGGGATCTGAATCGCCGTCTTCCCGAATGAGTGTTCACCTCCCTCGGTGTCGGTTCTGTCACCCAGATTTAGGTTTCTCGTGGTTTCCCTAAATCGATTACCGTAAAACTTGGGATGGTTGCTTTCAAAGGAACAGGGTCAGTTATATATCCTTTCTTATACCGAGTTTATTTGTCTCTAATGATCTCGTTGGCAACAGCATCTTAAACCATAATTTTCTTTCATTTTTGTGAGCAGCATGGCAGTTTGATTAGCCTCAAAGCGAGTTCCGCTACTCGTTAGGAAATGAATTTTATTAAGTGTAAGAATGTTGATCTATGTTTTGTTTTACAGTAACATTCAAAAATCGTTCCAATGGCTCTGAGCACTATGGGACTTAACATCTGTGGTCATTAGTCCCCAAGAACTTAGAACTACTTAAACCTAACTAACCTAAGGAGATCACACACGTCCATGCCCGAGGCATGATTCGAACCTGCGACCGTAGCAGTCGCGCGGTTCCGGACTGAGCGCCTAGAACCGCTAGACCACCGCGGCCGGCAGTAATATTCCTAGAGACGAACGTATAAGTGTGGTTTAATGTGGTACTTGTATTTAATTACGCGATCCATAAATTATTACCAGCACCCATCGCGAGACTGAACGCCGGAGCATCTAACACGTAACAGAAAATAGATATACTGAGTGGAGATGAATGGGGAACAATTTAAAGCGATAGGTGGCGGAACTGGTAAGTCCACTGACATAAACGACTTCGACAAAGGGATGGCTGTTATGATCTGGCGGCTGGGAACGAGCAAGGACGAAACGGCGAAGTTGATCAGCTGCTCGCGTGCTACTGTGATAAGCTTCTATGGAGAATCGGTGAAGGAAGGTGAACCCACAGGTAGATGATAAGATCTTGGACGGAACATGGAGACTGCAAAATTCCCGGCTTTAAATCATGTCAGATATGACGATACAGTATAATGCAAGTGCATAAACAAGTGTTCAGTGCACTTTGTTGCAAATAGGGCTCCAAACCAGACGACCCTTACGTATTGCCACGTTTCCTCAACAACATCGCCCATACAATTTTTCCACTGCAGTGGGGACGGGATCATTGAGGCTGTACCGTCGATCAAAGGAACTTTTGTCCCGTGGTCGGATAAATCACGTTTGTTGTTCGATCAGCTTGATAGTCGAGCTCGGATACCATTCATCTAGATGATGGTACGGAATATCAGACCAGCTGTGTGGCTGGATTGAAGAGTTTTTAGCAAACAGAACACAGTATGTTGTTATCAATGGAGAGACGTCTACAGACGTTAAAGTAACCTCTGGCGTGCCACAGGGGAGTGTTATGGGACCATTGCTTTTCACAATATATATAAATGACCTAGTAGATAGTGTTGGAAGTTCCATGCGGCTTTTCGCGGATGATGCTGTAATATACAGAGAAGTTGCAGCATTAGAAAATTGTAGCGAAATGCAGGAAGATCTGCAGCGGATAGGCACTTGGTGCAGGGAGTGGCAACTGACCCTTAACATAGACAAATGTAATGTATTGCGAATACATAGAAAGAAGGATCCTTTATTGTATGATTATATGATAGCGGAACAAACACTGGTAGCAGTTACTTCTGTAAAATATCTGGGAGTATGCGTGCGGAACGATTTGAAGTGGAATGATCATATAAAATTAATTGTTGGTAAGGCGGGTACCAGGTTGAGATTCATTGGGAGAGTCCTTAGAAAATGTAGTCCATCAACAATGAAGGTGGCTTACAAAACACTCGTTCGACCTATACTTGAGTATTGCGCATCAGTGTGGGATCCGTACCAGGTCGGGTGACGGAGGAGATAGAGAAGATCCAAAGAAGAGCGGCGCGTTTCGTCACAGGGTTATTTGGTAAGCGTGATAGCGTTACGGAGATGTTTAACAAACTCAAGTGGCAGACTCGGCAAGAGAGGCGCTCTGCATCGCGGTGTAGCTTGCTCGCCAGGTTTCGAGAGGGTGCGTTTCTGGATGAGGTATCGAATATATTGCTTCCCCCTACTTATACCTCCCGAGGAGATCACGAATGTAAAATTAGAGAGATTAGAGCACGCACGGAGGCTTTCAGACAGTCGTTCTTCCCGCGAACCATACGCGACTGGAACAGGAAAGGGAGGTAATGACAGTGGCACAAAAGTGCCCTCCGCCACACACCGTTGGGTGGCTTGCGGAGTATAAATGTAGATGTAGATGTAGACCCTTCATCTATTGACAGCGGAATTAGACTGTTTGCCGATGATGCTGCAGTCTACAGGAAAGTAGTATCACACGAAAGTTGTGGACAAATCAATGAGGATTTGCAGAAAATAAATGCGTGGTGTAATGACTGTCAGATATCTCTCAATATTAGTAAGTGTAACCTACTGTGTATAACAAGGCGAAAATCCCCATTAATGTACAAGTACAAAATAAATGCCCAGTCTTTGGAAGCGGTAACATCCGTCAAGTATCTGGGTGTGCCTGTTCGAAATGAACTCGAATACAATGATCAGATTACACAAGTAACGGGTAAGGCATTCTCTAGATATCGGTTTATTGGTAGAATCCTGAAGCAATGCAGTCCATCAACAAAGGAAATAGCGTACAATACGTTAGTTTGTCCAGTCTTCGAGTATATTGTTCGTCTGAATGGGACCCTTACCAGCTGGGTCTGATTCAAGAGATTGAGAAGGTCCCAAGAAGAGCGGCAAGATTCGTGACTGGTGCATTTAGCCATCGCGAGAGCGTTACAAATCTCATAGAAGGTTTTAAGTGGCACACGCTTGCAGATAGACGACGCGCTAAACGGAAGGGGCTGCTTACTAAGTTCCGAAATCCGATCTTCACGCAATGATCACCGTCCAAAGATAAGGGAAATTAGAGCTCGTACTGAGGCGTCCAGACAGTCGTTTATCACTCGCGTGATCCTCGAGTGGAACAGAGGGAGGCTAATACGACTTTGGCACGAATTGTGCCCTCCGCCACACACAGTTCGGTGGCTAGCGGAGTATATACAGGGTGTTTCAAATATGACCGGTATATTTGAAACGGCAATAAAAACTAAACGAGCAGCGATAGAAATACACCGTTTGTTGCAATATGCTTGTGACAACAGTACATTTTCAGGCCGACAAACTTTCGAAATTACAGTAGTTACAATTTTCAACAACAGATGGCACTGCAAGTGATGTGAAAGATATAGAAGACAACGCAGTCTGTGGGTGCGCCATTTTGTACGTCGTCTTTCTGCTGTAAGCGTGTGCTGTTCACAATGTGCAAGTGTGCTGTAGACAACATGGTTTATTCCTTAGAACAGAGGATGTTTCTGGTGTTGGAATTCCACCGCCTAGAACACAGTGTTGTTGCAACAAGACGAAGTTTTCAACGGAGGTTTAATGTAACCAAAGGACCGAAAAGCGATACAATAAAGGATCTGTTTGAAAAATTTCAATGGACTGGGAACGTGACGGATGAACGTGCTGGAAAGGTAGGGCGACTGCGTACGGCAACCACAGAGGGCAACGTGCAGCTAGTGCAGCAGGTGATCCGACAGCGGCCTCGGGTTTCCGTTCGCCGTGTTGCAGCTGCGGTCCAAATGACGCCAACGTCCACGTATCGTCTCATGCGCCAGAGTTTACACCTCTATCCACACAAAATTCAAACGCGGCAACCCCTCACCGCCGCTACCATTGCTGCATGAGAGACATTCGCTAACGATATAGTGCACAGGATTGATGACGGCGATATGCATGTGGGCAGCATTTGGTTTAGTGACGAAGCTTATTTTTACCTGGACAGCTTCGTCAATAAACAGAACTGGCGCATATGGGGAACCGAAAAGCCCCATGTTGCAGTCCCATCGTCCCTGCATCCTCAAAAAGTACTGGTCTGGGCAACCATTTCTTCCAAAGGAATCATTGGCCCATTTTTCAGATCCGAAACGATTACTGCATCACGCTATCTGGAAATTCTTCGTGAATTTGTGGCGGTACAAACTGCCTTAGACGACACTGCGAACATCTCGTGGTTTATGCAAGATGATCGTGTGATTGCTTTGGGCTAACAGAAACATACAGGAGGCGGCGTGGATTGGCCTCCCTATTCGCCAGACATGAACCCCTGTGACTTCTTTCTGTGGGAACACTTGAAAGACCAGGTGTACCGCCAGAATCCAGAAACAATTGAACAGCTGAAGCAGTACATCTCATCTGCATGTGAAGCCATTCCGCCAGACACGTTGTCAAAGGTTTCGGGTAATTTCATTCAGAGACTACGCCATATTATTGCTACGCATGGTGGATATGTGGAAAATATCTTACGATGGAGTTTCCCAGATCGCAGCGCCATCTGTTGTTGAAAATTGTAACTACTGTAATTTCGAAAGTTTGTATACCTGAAAATGTACTGTTGTCCCAAGCATATTGCAACAAACGGTGTATTTCTATCGCTGCTCGTTTAGTTTTTATTGCCGTTTCAAATATACCGGTCATTTTTGATGCACCCTGTATGTAGATGTAGATGAACGGACGCTCGAAACGTATACGGTACCACGGCCTCAGACCGTTGCGGACACTGTTATACCACAAGGGATGTTCAATTGGGCTTCCACGCGTGCTGTAGTGTAATCAAATGGACAATGACAGCAGTGTAGTAAGTAAACACAACTGTGCATCACCTGCATACCCTCATGCGTGATGTCTTCCCCGACGGTGATGCCATCTTTCAGTAGGATAACGGTCCGTCTCGCAAGGCCGTAATCGTGTTACAGTTCCTTGACAGCATGATGGTGGCCTCACGTTGATATCTTAGACAAAAAATTCGAGTGTTCTGAACTCGATAGCTCGCGTCTGGGACGCTATCAAGCGCCAGCTGCGTGCTCGCCAAGCCGTCGACCTATACTTTAAGGAAATTGAGTGACCTGTGAGTAACGTCTGTTGCTATGTACCTCCGCAAACATACCAAGAACTTGCCGAATTCAATCCATGCTGAATCTTTGCTGTACTATGTTCCACACGTGATTTTACAACACGCTATATAGTATGAGGTCGTAATGTTTGACACGTCAGCGTGTGGTGTTGTTGTTGTTGTTGTTGTGGTCTTCAGCCCAAAGACCGGTTTGATGCAGCTCTCCGTGCTACTCTATCTTGCGCAGGCCTCTTGATATCCGAGCAACTACTGCAACCTACATCGTTCTGAATCTGCTTACTGTATTCACCTCTTTGTCTCCCCCTACGATTTTTACCCCCCACGCTTCCCTACAGTACTAAATTGGTGATCCCTTGTACCTCAGAATGAGTCCTACCAACCGAACCCATCTTCCACACAGGCTGTGCCACAAATTTATATTCTCCCCAATCTTGTTCATTACTTCCTCATCAGTTACGTGATCTACCCATCTAATCTACAGCATTCTTCTGTAGCACCACATTTCGAAATCTTCTGTTCTCTTCTTGTCTAAACTGTTCATCATCCACGTTTCACTTCCATACATGGCTACACTCCATACAAAACTTTCAAAAAGCATTTCCTGACATTTAAATCTATACACGATGTTAACAAATTTCTCTTCTTCAGAAACGCTTTCCTTCCCATTGCCAGTCTACATTTTATATCCTCTCTACTTCGACCATCATCTAATAGCAAAACTCATCTACTTTAAGTGTCTCATTACCTAATTTAATTCCCTCAGCATAATCTGATATAAATCGACTACATTCCATTATCCTCCTTTTGCCTTTTTTTGATTTCATCTCATATCCTCCTTTAAAGACACTATCCATTCCGTTCAACTGCTCTTCCAAGTCCTTTGCCTTCTGTGAGAGATTTACAATTGTATCGTCAAATCTCAAAGTTTTTAGTTATTTCCCTGGGCATTAATTACTACTCCAAATTTTTCTTTTGTTTCCTTCACTTATTGTTCAATATACAGATTGAATAACATCGGGGATTGGCTATAACCCTGTCACATTCTATTCTTGACCAATGCCTCCCTTTCGCGCTCCTCGACTCTTATAGCTGCCCTCTGTATTCTGTACAAGTTGTAAATAGCCTTTCGCCAACTGTATTTTACCCCTACCACCTTTTGAATTAGAAAGACAGTATTCCAGCCAACGTTGTCAAAAACATTCTCTAAGTCTACAAATACTATAAATATAGATTGCCTTTCCTTAGCCTACTTTCTACGAGAAGTCGTAGTAGGGTGTATTGGCTCGTGTGTTCCTTCACTTCTACGGTATCCAAACTATTTTTCCCCGAGGTCGACTTCTACTAATTTTTCCATTAATCTGTAAGGAATTCGTCTTACTATTTTGCAACCGTGACGTATGAACTGATAGTTCGGTAATTTTCACACCTATCAGTACATGCTTTCTTTGGAATAGGAATTATTATATTCGTCTTGAAGTCTGAGGGTATTCCGCCTGTCTCATACATCTTGCTCCCCAGATGAAGAAGTTTTGTCATGGATTCTCTCCCAAGTCTGTCAGCAGCTCTGACGAATTTGTGTCTACTCCTGGGGCCTTGCGTCGACTTAGGTCTTTCAGTGCTTTGTCAAATTCTTCACACAGTGTAATATCTCCCAACTCATCTTCATCTACGTTCTCTTGGATTTTCATAATATTGCCCACGAGTACACCTCCCTTTTACAGACCTTCTATACACTCCTTCCACCTTACCGCTTATCCTTTTTTGCTTAGGACTAGTTTTCCATCTGAGCTCCTGATATGCATAAAGGTGGTTCTCTTTTCTCTGAAGGTCTAAACTATGCTCTCTGCAAAATTCCGCCCGGTGGCTTCCTCTTTCGTTGCTTTATCCCAGTCGCTATTCACCGACATTTTTCCTTCTCTTCATTTTCTACTGTCCAATTCCATGTCTATTAAATTTTTGTCTCCCTTAACTATCTGAATAATTTCTTTTATCTCCTCATCTGCGGAGCTCGTTGGCGTATAAGCTTTTACAACTGTGGTGGGTATGGTCTTCGTGTCTATCTTGGCTACAATAATACGTTCACTATGCTGTTCATGGTAGCTTTTCCACATTCAATTTTGTTATTCATTGTTAAACCTACTTCTACATTACCCCTATTTGATTTTGTATTTATAATCTTGTATTCACCCGACCACAAGTCCTGTACATCCTGCCACCGAACTTCGCTAATTCTCACTATACCTACCTTTAACCTGTCCATTTCCCTCTTTATATTTTCTAACCTACCTGCCTGATTAAGGTATCTGACATTCCATGCTCAGACCCATAGAATGCCAGTTTTATTTTTCATGATAAAGATGTCTTCCTGAGTAATCCCCGAGCAGAGATTCAAATGGGGGACTGTTTAACTCGGGAATATTTTACCCAAGAGGATACCATCATAATTTAACCATACAGTAGAGCAGCATGCCCTCGGGAAAAATTACGACTGCAGTTTCCCCTTGCTTTCAGCCGTTCGCAGTGCCAGAACAGCAAGGCCGTTTTGGTTAAAGTTACAAGGCCAGATCAGTGAATCATCCAGACTGTCGTCCCTGCAACTACTGAAAAGGCTGTTGCCTCTCTTCAGGAACCACACGTTTGTGTGGCCTCTCAACAGATAACCCTCCGTTGTGGTTGCACCTACGGTACCACTATCTGTATAGCTGAGAGACACAAGGGTCCCCAGCAACCGCAAGACTTATGTCTAATGGAGGGGGAGGGGACGGTAGGGTGTTCGGGAAGCGATTACCAGTTCGGACATTTTGCTTACAAAGAGAGGAAGCCCCTTGAAAATACAGACTGGACCCGTGAAATTGGAACTAATCTTAATTTGTTTATTTGTTAAGTATCTCTGAAACAAGCATTAATCATTCCATAAGATCAAACTGTACCTTTTACTTCAATTGAAATATAAACCTTTGATACGTTTTAATTTACGAAAAAGACTGCTACGTTTTTAGTTTGAAAAGAGGCATCCGAATTACAATGATCTATCTTGTAGATGCACTGACATAGACCCTTAAGATGTTTCTCACACTCATGCTTAGGATCAATGATTTCATTCATCTTGCACATATGTTCATTGTGACCACCACGAGAAGTATGACAAGCATAGAGACGTTAGTAAAGTAATCATATTCTATTCCGAGTATGATCTGGATTTACTGTATTTGCTGCTGTTTCACCGCAGTTCACGCAAAGTTATTAGGCTCGAATACACAATGACACATTCTTTCAGCAAAAGAGAAATGACATACCACGATTAGAGAATCATGGGGACCAGTGGCGCAATGCGAAATCCATGCTATCCCTCTGATAAGAAACACTCCTTCGATGGACATGCCCTAGTGGTGACACTTCGTCCCGTAGAGAAATGGAACTTTTGGAATGCATCGCAATTGTTGAAATGTCAGATCTTCAACAGATACAGCTACGTGATTCCTGGAATTATACACTTCTGGAAATGGAAAAAAGAACACATTGACGCCGGTGTGTCAGACCCACCATACTTGCTCCGGACACTGCGAGAGGGCTGTACAAGCAATGATCACACGCACGGCACAGCGGACACACCAGGAACCGCGGTGTTGGCCGTCGAATGGCGCTAGCTGCGCAGCATTTGTGCACCGCCGCCGTCAGTGTCAGCCAGTTTGCCGTGGCATACGGAGCTCCATCGCAGTCTTTAACACTGGTAGCACGCCGCGACAGCGTGGACGTGAACCGTATGTGCAGTTGACGGACTTTGAGCGAGGGCGTATAGTGGGCATGCGGGAGGCCGGGTGGAAGTACCGCCGAATTGCTCAACACGTGGGGCGTGATGTCTCCACAGTACATCGATGTTGTCGCCAGTGGTCGGCGGAAGGTGCACGTGCCCGTCGACCTGGGACCGGACCGCAGCGACGCACGGATGCACGCCAAGACCGTAGGATCCTACGCAGTGCCATAGGGGACCGCACCGCCACTTCCCAGCAAATTAGGGACACTGTTGCTCCTGGGGTATCGGCGAGGACCATTCGCAACCGTCTCCATGAAGCTGGGCTACGGTCCCGCACACCGTTAGGCCGTCTTCCGCTCACGCTCCAACATCGTGCAGCCCGCCTCCAGTGGTGTCGCGACAGGCGTGAATGGAGGGACGAATGGAGACGTGTCGTCTTCAGCGATGAGAGTCGCTTCTGCCTTGGTGCCAATGATGGTCGTATGCGTGTTTGGCGCCGTGCAGGTGAGCGCCACAATCAGGACTGCATACGACCGAGGCACACAGGGCCAACACCCGGCATCATGGTGTGGGGAGCGATCTCCTACACTGGCCGTACACCACTGGTGATCGTCGAGGGGACACTGAATAGTGCACGGTACATCCAAACCGTCATCGAACCCATCGTTCTACCATTCCTAGACCGGCAAGGGAACTTGCTGTTCCAACAGGACAATGCACGTCCGCATGTATCCCGTGCCACCCAACGTGCTCTAGAAGGTGTAAGTCAACTACCCTGGCCAGCAAGATGTCCGGATCTGTCCCCCATTGAGCATGTTTGGGACTGGATGAAGCGTCGTCTCACGCGGTCTGCACGTCCAGCACAAACGCTGGTCCAACTGAGGCGCCAGGTGGAAATGGCATGGCAAGCCGTTCCACAGGACTACATCCAGCATCTCTACGATCGTCTCCATGGGAGAATAGCAGCCTGCATTGCTGCGAAAGGTGGATATACACTGTTCTAGTGCCGACATTGTGCATGCTCTGTTGCCTGTGTCTATGTGCCTGTGGTTCTGTCAGTGTGATCATGTGATGTATCTGACCCCAGGAATGTGTCAATAAAGTTTCCCCTTCCTGGGACAATGAATTCACGGTGTTCTTATTTCAATTTCCAGGAGTGTATTTTTTGGAGTAGTAAATATTTTCTCAGGTAATTGCACAAAACACTGGGGATTTGGAGATTCTCTCGAGTGCTCAACTACTAAACGTGACTGCTCTGTTCCCCATAATCATGCGTTGTAGTGATTTGGTCTTCCACTTAAAAGGACAAACCAATCGCTTGACCCCATACTTAAAAAAATAAGAAAGACACAAAATATCTGGCCCAGCAAGCTCTCCCGTACGGAAGTTTGAGCCTAACCCTGACACCAGGCAGTTATTACCTGAATGTACATCTTTTAAATTTCGCGCGCACTGTTTGTAACTTCCTCCGCACCACTGCAGTCGCTTAAACGCAGAGCGCTGAGTGTGTGAGTTACAGGTTTGTGAAATAATGTTACGGTGTTCATTGCGCCAAGGTGCAAGGTTTCTAAATGTACCTTGTGCCAGTGACTTCTTTGCTTTGAACACGTTCATGGTGCCATTCACGAACGCAGTGTAAATGGATGCAACGAATGAATGTGTCATTATAGAAGTAGCACAACACTGTATAATTATTCACTTCGCTGTTGTTCGTTATGTTTTTTATTTTTTACAGCTGGCCTTCTGTAATTGAAGTGCATTTGCATCAGGTACGCTGTTATTCCATGTGTCTGGCATGATTAAATTACAAAATGTGAATCATTAAGTTCATTTCACAACAACTCTTCAGCTGTTTAGGTTTATTCAGTTTGATTTAACGTTGCGAGAATATTGTTAGAATTATATGAAACGTATTCCTTTAGAACTACTAACAGCCTTGGGAGAGCCAGCCCTGACAAAACTCTACCACCTCATGAGCTAGATGTATGAGACAGGCGAAATACCCTCAGACTTCAACAATAAAATAATAATTCCAAGCAGGTGTTCACAGATGTGAAAATTACCGAACTATGAGTTTAATAAGTCACGGCTGAAAATACTAACACGAATTCTTTACAGACAGTGGAACAAACAGGTGGAAGCCGACCTCGGGGAAGATCAGTTTGGATTCCGTAGAAATGTTGGAACACGTGAGGCAATACTGACCCTAAGACTTATCTTAGATTAAGGAAAGGGAAACCTACGTTTCTAGCATTTGTAGAGTGAGAGAAAGCTTTTGACAATGTTGACTGGAATACACTGTTTCTAATTCTGAAGTTGGCACGCGTAAAATACGGGGAGCGAAAGGCTATTTACAATTTGTACAGAAACCAGATGGCAGTTGTAAGGTTCGAGGGGCATGAAAGGGAAGCAGTGGTTGGGAAGGGAGTGAGACAGGGTTGTAGCCAATCAGCGATGTTATTCGATCTGTGTATTGAGCAAGAAGTAAATGAAACAAAAGAACAATTTGGAGCAGAAATTAAAGTCCAGGGAGAAGAAATAAAAACTTTGAGGTTCGCCGATGACATAGCAATTCTCTCAGAGACAGCAAATGATTTGGAAGCGCAGTTGAACGGAATGGTCAGTGTATTGAAAGGAGGATGTGAGATGGACATCAACAAAAGCAAAACGAGGATAATGGAATGTAGTCGAATTAAGTCGAGTGATGCTGAGGGAATTAGATTTGGAAATGAGACACTTAAAGTAGCAAATGAGTTTTGCTATTTGGGGAGCAAATAACTGATGATGGTCGAAGTAGAGAGGATATAAAATGTAGACTGGCAATAGCAAGGAAAGCGTTTCTGAAGAAGAGAAATTTGTTAACATCGAGTATAGATTTAAGTGTCAGGAAGCCGTTTCTGTAAGTATTTGTATGGAGTGTAGCCATGTATGGAAATGAAACGTGGATGATGAATAGTTTAGACAAGAAGGGAAGATTTCGAAATGTGGTGCTACGGAAGAATCCTGAAGATTAGATGGGTAGATCACATAACTAATAAGGAGGTATTAAATAGAACTGTGGAGAAGAGAAATTTGTGGCACAATTTGACTAGAAGAATGATCGCTTGGTAGAATATGTTCTGAGGCATCAAGGGATCACCAATTTAGTATTGGAGAGCATGGTGGAGGGTAAAAATCGTACATGGAGACCAACAGTTAAGCACACTAAGCACATTCAGGACGATGTAGGCTGCAGTAGGTACTGAGAGATGAAGAAGCTTGCACAGGATAGAGTAGCATGGAGAGCTGCATCAAACCATTCTCTGGACATCAGTATGAAAGGTATATGTGTATTAGGTTGATAATTCGTACTCGAACTAAGCATCTATTTTTCGCATAGAATCATGTTGGACTGATATTTCACCATCGCCCCTTCTTCCCTCACCTTCAACATACGGCGAGTAGGGCATGGGGTAGCTTTGGCTGCCAGTCCGCTATACAGTGCTTTGCTCACGGGCATTAGGCGGTTGCAGTGGGCGTTAAGTTTGAAATCTGTGCATTTAGTTGGTCGTAAGTGCCCTCTACCAAAGTTACAGCGAAAAGTTTCGCGAGGGATAGATTCCTGGGGCTGGTATTCTGCAAGCGTACGTTTTTCTCTTGAAATATGAGGTCTGGATGGTGATGTTTCGGTAAACTCCAAACGTGAAATCCTGTTGCCTTCCAACTCCATATTTTTTATGCCAAATCTAGCTAACTCTGCAAGGGTTATGTCACTGAATGGTGGAATACCTAGCGTGTTATCCTGACCGTTTAACAAGTGGTACTCTGTGTGTCGTTGGAAACATTATACTGGTGTATACTTGCTGGCGTGAGTTAAACAGTCAGATTGCACGCTGATTAACGCAGTTTAGTCATGTGAATGTTGTTGAACAGGAAAAGTCATGGAACAGTTATCACACTGGGAAGAGCCCAAATGTGACTCGATATATGAAACATATTGTGCACATGCGATTCACATTGTACTCCAGCAAACAAATATTTTGCATTGAAATCAGAAGAATACAGTAGTATGGCTCAGTTACACCAATGACTGAATAAGGCTCTGAAGGAATGAGGCGAGCTGTGGAAAGATGCGAGCTATAAGATGTGACAGTGGAACGTGATAACTTGCTGCACAGCAAGTCGCTACTATTACCTCCACTTGCAGCTGCAGGCAGCGAGTCATTTACGAATGTGGTTCACATATGGCGAGCGGTGAACGCTAATGCCCTATATCAGAGTCTCATACTGCTGCTTCTGTACTGTTCTGGTTGACACTTTTATAACGCCATTCTAGATGTAATTTCATAACAAAAACCAAGACACATTTACGAGTGAGTTGTGAGGAAAATTTGTGGTCTAGGGATTCCATTTGTAATGGTTCTGTATTTACGTGACCATTACGGCACTCCAACTCCAGTTCTCCATACCAGTAATATCGTACTACTTTTCTGCGAAGTAACAGACATATTTTTATGACAATATTCACATTTGGTTTTATTAATGTATAGGTATTCCTATGTATCGATATATTACAGTGATATAGTTTTTGTGTGTATTCATTTCTGTGAGATTGTCATAATCTTTGAGTTACTTGTAACCGTTTGGGTGCGAATGCGCATAGGGCAGTCTTTGTTTCACTTTGCGGAAGTTAAGTTGTTATTTCGCTTTGTAAAAGAACAGTCAAGTCTTGTGTTTGGTTAAAGTAGAAGTTAAGTATATGAAGACTGATACAAAACTGTTTTCTTGACGATGTGACAATTAAGAAGAAGTATATGTGAATTTACAAGAAGTTTAATAAAAATGTGGATCGTGAACACCAAGTCAAAAATTATTTCTACCATACCATTGTTCTGATCTGGGATTGTTTGATCATTAAGAATTTCCTGAAAAACGCATTTGTTAGTGTGGTGTCACCGCCAGACACCACACTTGCTAGGTGGTAGCTTTAAATCGGCCGCGGTCCATTAATACATGTCGGACCCGCGTGTCGCCACTGTCAGTAATTGCGGACCGAGCGCCACCACACGGCAGGTCTAGAGAGACTGACTAGCACTCGCCCCAGTTGTACGACGACTTTGCTAGCGACTACACAGACGAAGCCTTTCTCTCATTTTCCGAGAGATAGTTAGAATAGCCTTCAGCTAAGTCCATGGCTACGACCTAGCAAGGTGCCATTAACCATTTCTAGAGAGAGTCTCACTTGTATCATCAAGAATGCTGTATACAAATGATGGATTAAAGTTAAGTATTCCAGCAGCTACGTACTTTTCTTTATAGCATTCATTACGTATCCTGTTCCAGACCTCACGCCAGTCTGCGTTAGATTATAGCGTGCATTTCGGCCTCGTATTGCAACACAGTGTTGGCTCTTCTGCCAACACTACAGCTAGGTCTTCAAATATTGCTAAAATACAGATCTGGACCTTCTAGCTGTCAAAATGGAATCACCAAAGAATCAGCAAGATGAGCCAGAACAACTGCGACGAAATCTAAGTGGGAATCCATTCAAGATAAGTGCCAAAATTAATGATTTTTTGCAGTGACTTCATTATTTCCATTCTGACGATACCATCCACAGTCAATAACTTAGTTGTTGCCCGATAAAGCTACCATATGCTGCGTGAGCAACATTATTAATCTTATTTCTAACCTACTTTGCTAGTGGTGGTATTGTTAGACACTGCAAACGAAGACTCAGACATTTACTGGCGAACATACAAAAAAATGAGGACGATTAAGGCTGCCCTCGTTTCAATAGCTGCCAATTGGCGGAGCTCTTGTGAGCGTACATAGCCAACGTGACTATTCTTTTTTTTTTGTCAGAGCGGGAAGCTTGCGGAATGTAGGAAAGGAAACTTATTTTGCTATTTATAATTTATTCAAAAACAAGGACATGATAACAATATACTAATTACATATAATTTGAATTAGTCAACATTACATTGCAGTTGAAGACGCATTTGTTTTATATTTATCAGCTCAGAAAATCAGTTTCAAAATGTCGTGTCTAGTTTCCAAGTGGGAATGGAGATTATCACATGATTTGTTGTTGTTAATCTTGATAATCAAAATGGCTTTCAAAACTGCGGCATTTAACTGTCTTTTGTCGTTGTCCATATCTCATTAATAACAGAAAGAACTCTGTCGACAGGTGCTTTACTTCCATGCAGACATAAAACGTATTCAGTAATTACACGAAATTTCATACAGTTCAGATTGCCGTCGCGGAAATCTCTGAGCAAATCCACTAACGGTCTTCAGTAGCAACGATTTTAGCGTTCCAGCTTGATATTTTCTCATCTGCGATGTAGCTAGAAATAAGAAAAAATTAATGGACTACGTATCTTCGTCGCTGCAAAGAAATCCTTGTGTAATCAGCAAATCCGTCACATTCTGTATTTCTTCCATCGTAGGTACTTTTGTCAAAGTTGCCCGTTCGAACACTCCTAAGTCTGCACTGAAATGACGCCACTGATCCAAGTATTCTTTGCTAGTCTTACAAAATTCAGCCGCCGTAGTTTTTACGCCCTGAACAACAGCGTCAGTTTCTTGTAAGTTTATTGTTACATTAGAGACGGGGTAAATAGGAAAAGGCGAATCCACTTTATGAGCCAAGTTATCTCGGAGACGCTTAATTTCCTTTTTTGATTCCACAGCAGACACGCCGTGTGTTTCAATGTTTAGCACCGTTTGATGGAAAGTTGCTGCCTGTGCATGCAAAAACTACTCCTATAATCATAATTCAGAGGCGTGATTTAAAAAAAATGTTTTTGAAATATCTGGGCTTTTATCGATGATCATAAAATAGTTTTTTAAGTGCTGAAAATTTTTTAACATTCTTCTAAGTGCTGGCATTGACACGAGCCACCTACTTTTGCTGTAAGCAGTTTCTGATACTCTGTGTCATTGGAATCTCAGAACTCTTTGAGGAGCTCTCACTCTAACGCTGCAGATTTAAGAAAATGAGTAAATGTTCACAATGCCACATTCGAAGTCAACAGGGACTAAATCTGAAACTGATTTGATCGAGTCCGAATTATGTGGACTCCACATCCAATCCCAATGAGTTGCCTTCCGAGTGATAGGTTCAATTTTGCGTAACCATTATTACTCCCTCTTCTGTTCTTTAGGCAACGGCCTTACCGCAGTGGATACACTGGTTCCCGTGCGATCACCGAAGTTAAGTGCTGTCGGGCGTGGCCGGCACTTGGATGGGTGACCATCCAGCCCACGAGCTGTTGCCATTTTTCGGGGTGCAGTCAGCCTCGTGATGCCAATTGAGGAGCTACTCGACCGAATAGTAGCGACTCCGGTCAAAGAAAACCATCGTAACGACCGGGAGAGCGGTGTGCTGACCACACGCCCCTCCTATCCGCATCCTCAACTGAGGATGATACGGCGGTCGGATGGTCCTGATGGGCCACTTGTGGCCTGAAGACGGAGTGCTTCTATTCTTTCCTCCAAATTTGCAGTTAGTATTATCTCCACAATATACCACAATTTTCTTATTTAAATCATTGCACGATAATATCTCCATCGAATAATGATAAAAATATCCGCTGTTTCAACACGCTGCTCTCGAAACTCTAAAACCTTGAATTTCACACCTTCACGATGTAAAAAAATATCGAATCAAACCAGGGAATAATTTCACTGTGTCATGATTTGAAGCATCCGTTAATAAAGACATGCATTGGGCTTCATAAAGATGGTCTTTCAATTCATCCGTGCCAGCACATAAGAACAATAGCCTCGGAGTTTGTACGAGCGCATCTAATTTTTTTTTCAAAACTTGTTTGAGTTAAATTAGAGCTACACTCATTTCAACGAAAGCTGTGGTTTTCTAGGACCGTGTGATGTTCCATTGCACCTTCCGCTGCAGCTACACCCAAATCCTTCGAAGTTGATAAACCGGTTCTTTTGAAAAAAAAAAAAAAAAAAAAAAAACAAGCATTGAAGAACTGGAAGCAGCCGCTTGATCGGAAAGCCGGTATTTTCCCGATTTTAAAAGTTTATCAGTATCGCTAGCACCAACATGACCAACACTAAAATCGGAAAGACAGTTCACACACTTAACATCTGATGCACCACACCTTTGCTTTGCAAATGATTACTTATTTTGCGGAGATATATTAAGGGTACACTTGCGTTTAGGCATTATTAATGTTACAAACACAGAAGCTCGAAACGATGAATGAGTTGTCTGATTGTGCACACGCGCCCTAACATTCCAATACAATGCTGTTTCGTCATAAACTGGCATTCTGAACTCGTGGCTGTGTACAAAATATAGGTTGACTTTTAGATAGAACAGAATAGCAACCAGCCACTTTTTACCATGCTATTTATTTCTATAAACAGCGCCGCTCTTGGTTTGGAACCTACAGGTTCATCTTCAAATTGCTCGTTCTCGCTGTACATTAGCTCTCGCCTTTTTTCCGCCCAACTGACGATATTTCTATGGGGTTGTGGTGCCCTACAACCAAGGCAAGATATGAGACAATGTCTTCGTTGTGGATTGGCAAGACAGCCAACCCACTATAACAGGAAGCCGAAAGGCACGCGTTTAAGCTCACGCAGGCTGGCGTGAGGCCTGGAACAGGACACGGATTTTAGACTTCAGAAAAAAGGAGGTAACTGGTAGAGTACTTAACTTTAATCCATAATAGGTGAACATCGCTCTTGACGGTACATGTTTTACAGCATCAATAGTAACTGGTAATGGCGCCTTGCTAGGTCGTAGCAAATGACGTAGCTGAAGGCTATGCTAACTATCGTCTCGGCAAATGAGAGCGTAATTTGTCAGTGAACCATCGCTAGCACAGTCGGCTGTACAACTAGGGCGAGTGCTAGGAAGTGTCTCTAGACCTGCCGTGTGGCGGCGCTCGGTCTGCAATCACTGATAGTGGCGACACGCGGGTCCGACGTATACTAACGGACCGCGGCCGATTTAAAGGCTACCACCTAGCAAGTGTGGTGTCTGGCGGTGACACCACAGTCTTTTTAACTGTGATGCTTTGGTTGTAGGGCACCACCACCTCACGGAAATTTCGTTAGTTGGGGAAAAAAAAAGGCGAAAACTAATGTAAAACGTGAACTAGTCGTCTGAAGATGAGCCACTCTGTTCTAAACCGATGACGGTGCTGTTTATATAAATAAATAGCATTGTAAAAAGTCGCTGGTTGCCGTTTCTTTTATGTAAGATTGAACCTATACTCCAATAAAAAGCAAAAGTTAATAATTTTGCCGCACGTGAAGTTCGCACTCTCTCGATGTCATTCATCTGTCTCGCTGTCGCATGTTTTCTCTCTCTCTCTCTCTCTCTCTCTCTTCTTCATGTCATCCGTGCTGCCACCGACACGCGCGAGTTTCGAACGTAATGAATAGGTAGGTGGGGAGTACATCTAATCAGTTATCAGCTTGTCTGTTAGCAAAAGCGGGGTATTTTTACTTCGGCTGTGAACTACGGATGAGACAGCCGGACTGTGCAACTGTTCCACCCAGAGCAGGACGTATGGTCTCGTTATACATATTTCCATTGTTGCTCCGTTGTGTACCGGACTGGGCCTGGCGTGCTGTTACTTTTCACTGCTGGTTTCCGAGGGCATTCGCCGCCTGTGGATGCAGTTTCGCGCCCGTTCGGTGTGACGTGCTGCCGACAGCTGTCAAGATGCGGGCGGCCTGAAGCACTGGAACCACTTTTTCTGCCCCCCCACCCCACCCCTCACCCCCCGCCATCACTGCCATGGCTTCCATCAGGGGAAACGGAGCGAAACGACATGACGCAAAGCGGCAGTGCGAATCTGTTACGCGGGCGGAACGAATATTCTGCTCCACATCTGTGTCCACCCCATTTCATCTAGCACAGCACTGTCGATATGCGCAAAATGTCTGCACGGTTCTGTTCAGACGATCAAACGACGGGCACAAGTACTGAATTCATGTCTGGCATCCAGCACTAACAGAAAATGTGGCGAGAATATTTATGGAGCACTAACATTTACTCATAACTTCTTGAATTCTTCCTTTCTTCCTGTAGTACTAGTTGATATGGCGCACGCCGCTAACCTGTAATCGATTATAGTTCGCCGTCCTGGTATGGGTGGCGCTCCGGCGGCGATTTGCTATGACGTCGCTGGCGTGTGTTTGCGGTGGCCGGCGGAAAGCAAGAGGGTAGTTGGTTTTCCGGGGATTGCAAGGAACGTTAAGTTCGCTCTGCCTGACCGGCTGGTGACTAGCGCTAAGGTGGTTGTGCCTCGCAATACGAGCAGAGTGGTCTGGGGCGGAGGCGACTCGCCGCTGTGCAGTCCATGCGGTGATGATTAATTGGAGTCGGCGTACTTGTTCTTCCTGCCTATCTGATGTGGAGGTCCGGTGGGGTCATGTGATACTCTGGCCCGGAGACAACTAGTTGCTGAATTTTGGAGTCGTCTGCCAGGTTAGGGTGTGGGCTGGGTTGGCACTTCAGATTTTGCCCTGGAAGCTCCAGCAGCGGTTTATGACCTTTTCTGATGTGGGACGGTGTTGTTGGAACTTTATGCTGTGTGTGTGGCTCGTTACGATATTTGTTGGCACTAATTTATTTGCTCAGCTGGAGTCCTGCCCGGAGTTGCGTTCGTGTATGGTACATTTGGCAGTCGATGTGTTAGGTAAAGTCTGCCTAAGAAGGGCGTTTTTGTACGGTGTATACATAGTGAATTACTGCTGCTTGGTATATGTGGTCTTCTGGGACCTGAACAACACGATCTAGTCAATTTAGTTGTGTAACAGAATTTAGTGGTATGTTCTGTATTTTTTTACTGTGTTATTATTAACTTAGTGGAATAGTCGCGTTTGGTGTCGTTAAGGCACTTCTACGACTGTGGTTTGACTACTCATGTGCGCTCGGCTTTTATTGTTTCGTTTCAGGAAGCGGAAATTGTTTGAGATTTGTGTGTGTTGGGTTGCGGCACTTATTAAGAGCGCCCGAGTTAACGGCGCTGTGGTTATCATGTGCTGTCGGGTTGTTATACAGTATTTTTGAATTTTATCTTGTGTTGATATTATCTGTCGTGTGTTACAGAACATAACCAAGGTGCGTAAGTGATGGGCAGTTGTGGGAGGCACGTCGGGGAGCTCTCAGCGGTTTATTTCGGGGACCCTTTCTAGTGGGAAGGCTCCGAAGTGTTGAGAGCTCGCTCGTCTGTGATTGCGTTGAGAGTTGCCCTCGCCCTTTCGTTGTATCAAATTATTATTTTGTTATTATATTTATTGGTTGTGTGTTGCGTTTCTTTCATTTTATGGTGCCAAGCGCCATCATCTTTCTCAAAGCTTTTTATAGAAATCATTTTAAATTGTAATGCCAAGTTAACTTATTATTGGATTTTGCCTTTTGGATAAACTCTAAAAGCACTATTGTGAAAGGTTCTTTATTTTATGGTGGCAAGCCGCCGTTATTGGTTTTAAAGCTTACTCTTTAACCATTCGTTAAGTTTTGTAAGTTATATGAATTTGTTGTTATTTAAAAGTGTTTAGTATTGGCAATTTAATAAATTGTGTACAGAGTCGGCTGTTTGGATCTTATTGGGTGGAACTCATTGGATAGTCGTCCTATAAGAATACACATTTCACTAGTTTAACATTTTATGTAGGAGAACCTCATTGAAGGGAACAACAGAAAGAGGTTGCGACCGAACCGCCGAAACTTTCCATCAGTAAATGGGGTATGTTCTCAACTGACTCGGTTGTTTTAACCCCCTCCACTGACGGAATGATCCGCTTCCTAATTCCGTATGTATAAAACCAATACGGACTTGTAGCTGTCACGCCTTTGCGCTTACTCCTACGTATTTTAACTGTCAATAGCTCAGTCCTAATGGTAAGAGGTAGTAGTGAATTCACGTTGTTAATATTTGAATACAGCACAGCTGCCACAAGCTCAGCTCACTGTTACTCCGCTCCTACCCTCGCCATTGCACCACATTAACTAGGTGCTACATGGACCTTGCTAAATTCACTTGCGTATGTATTTTTGACCGTTACTCGCAGGTATTTACCTAATGATTAGTACACTCCTAACCGGACTATTTCCCTAAGAGCTGTGATGATTGAACATGTTCGATCCATGGCCTACAGTGCCCTACGGTTCACACGGTAACACTGCCTACCTGACCCACTTAACTTGGTAGTGAGCTTATGTATCCAATCACCACTGCTAGCAGCAGTGGATAATCCTATCAGCACGACGAGAGCAGCAGACTTACCGTCGAATCCTCCTGAAAATACTTATAACTACGGTCGCCAGCTCTGAAGGAGCAAAAGAATAAATCAATTTTTGGCTCGTTTCAAAGTGAAATGGCTTGAGTTGAATTTAATCTTAATTCTGAATATTACTATTTCTGATCATTCTAGATGATTCTACAAAGCAAATACTCTCTCAATTTCTGTGAGTTGGCTTGGTAATTACTACCAAGACAGGTTATGCAACATGGGTTAACAAAATTCTATCCTTCAACTTATTTAATGATTTTGGATATTACTCTTTCGACAATTGATACAGAATTAGTTAAGTGACTTTACTTGAAAGGTTACTCAGAAAATTTTAAGTAACTATAAATAGGCGACTCATTCTGGTGTGACCATTGCTCTTTTCAACATTCTTATACGCTAAAGTATTCTACAACCAAAAGAATTGTAAATGAAAGAGGCGATGGTGGCCTCAGTCTGATTTCACTATACTATGTTTGAGGTTACTACACTTTACAATGAACAACATGCGTCGTAATTTTACTCATTACTATATTCTGTCCTCTGCACTTGCATAAAAGAAAACTGGTATTCTCCTTTTACATGTATACAAAGTTCGACTTAACAATTGCAAGCAGTCTTGCCTTGGGTAGACGTGTCGGTGCTGGTGGTGAGATGCATGTGGCTAACGCAGCTCTTCACACCTCATGCCCTTAATGGCGGCTGGAACTACGAGCTGTAGCACTCGTATAAGCTACTGCACGTCCGCCATAAAATCTGGGCGCAGGAACTCTTACAATCAGCCCCAGTGGCATAGACGAGGCTTCAACAACCATTCGTCGCATTTCACTCCAAAAACGGCGACGATATTCGCCTCTTCTCTGTTGCACAATCACTTTTGTGTGAGCACAGTTACGCACGTCCGATCACGTCAACACTCCCCAGGCCATTCCATTGTTCAGTTCCTGTGTCTCCAGCTACCCCTAGCTACACTCGTATCACCAAGAGCGGGGGCGTTCCCCTACCACCTTTTTACCGAAATCATTTAGTATTTAAGAATATTTATATTTATTACCCTGGAGTTCATACCAGTCATAATGATTTACTACTAGCACTTTACAACATTAAATTATACAGTAATAACTTATAATTACCAAGAAAAAGAATACATTTGACTCCGAGAGCTTAGTGCATTGTCTGACAGGTAGCGCTAATTCCCAGTTTCGCCAATAGATGGCATCAGGGTGCACTCCCTGGCAGTCTCACACAAGCACGCCCGTTTCCGACACGCGGACTCCAAATTACTGTCAGCCCACCATCATTTCAGTTCCGTTACAAGGTGCTATGAGAAATGCAGCTGTGAACATGTCTCGGGGTTCGTGCTGGGAGATTTCTGCCAGTGAGAGCACTGTTCGCGAAAGGCTGAGTTTCCTATTTAGACTCCCAGTCCAACACACGAGCTAAACCTGTCACGAAGTTTTAACTTGGTGAATGCTTAAAACCTACATTTCTTTACAATCCAAGCTGTCAATCACTTATCATCTTATTCTGCACTACCACCTGCAAAATATTCCTGCAAGTGCACCAATTCCTATTTACCTGAAATGCGTCCTGGAAGACATTTTTCTTTGGTTCTTTAGTGCCATTTTCGATTCCTCTAGAGTCTCCTGACCGTATCAAATTCGCGTCAGTTCACTTTGATTTTCAGCTTCAGAATAGAAAAGAGTAGTAGCAAACCATCTGCTGATTGACGTTTGCGGGGGACTGCTGTTATCTTGTTTTTTTTCCAAAATTTCCTTAATATTTGCAAATGTTTACCGTTGTGCATTATCATGAAAGCAATAGTTTGAACGCCAATACTGTAGACAAGTTTTTATCATCTTCACCCTCAAAATTGAGAACAATTCTACCACAACTCGTTTCCATTTCTTGCCTTTTTCAGCATGTATTTTACCTCTTCGTCTACTACAGGTTCTGTATTACCAGATGCACTACGTTTGTTGTAGATTTGTCACCCGGTCTCTCCTTTTTACCGAACAGAAGTTTTCCATTATGCAATAGACGTATTGTGGATATGGGACTGCAAGCAATTTTCGTCTTCCTTATCATTGTCCATCCCTTCACCGATGTTTATTTAAAACAAATGCTCTATTTCCAAAAATGTTCAAATGTGTGTATTTCTAAGGAAACAAACTGCTTCCGTCATAGTCCCTAGACTTACACACTACTTAAACTAACTTACGCAAAGAACAACACGCACACCCATGCCCGAGGGAGGATTCGGACCTCTGCCGGGAGGGAACTATTTCCTCTCATACTATTTCTCATGCCTCTTCCTTACACTTTCTTATTAGTTTCTTAGCCCCCATTTTCATATACTATGTACAGGGTGTTTAAAAAATGACCGGTATATTTGAAATGGCAATAAAAACTAAACGAGCAGCGATAGAAATACACCGTTTGTTGCAATATGCTTGGGACAACAGTACATTTTCAGGCGGACATACTTTCAAAATTACAGTAGTTACAATTTTCAACAACAGATGGCGCTGCAAGTGATGTGAAAGATATAGAAGACAACGCAGTCTGTGGGTGCGCCATTCTGTACGTCGTCTTTCTGCTGTAAGCGTGTGCTGTTCACAACGTGCAAGTGTGCTGTAGACAACATGGTTTATTCCTTAGAACAGAGGATTTTTCTGGTGTTGGAATTCCACCGCCTAGAACACAGTGTTGATGCAACAAGACGAAGTTTTCAACGGAGGTTTAATGTAACCAAAGGACCGAAAAGCGATACAATAAAGGATCTGTTTGAAAAATCTCAACGGACTGGGAACGTGACGGATGAACGTGCTGCAAAGGTAGGGCGACCGCATACGGCAACCACAGAGGGCAACGCGCAGCTAGTGCAGCAGGTGATCCAACAGCGGCCTCGGGTTTCCGTTCGCCGTGTTGCAGCTGCGGTCCAAATGACGCCAACGTCCACGTATCGTCTCATGCGCCAGAGTTTACACCTCTATCCATGTTGTTGTTGTTGTTGTTATGGTCTTCAGTCCTGAGACTGGTTTGATGCAGCTCTCCATGCTACTCTATCCTGTGCAAGCTTCTTCAACTCCCAGTACCTACTGCAACCTACATCCTTCTGAATCTGCTTAATGTATTCATCTCTTGGTCTCCCCCTACGATTTTTACCCTCCACGCTGCCCTCCAATACTAAATTGGTGATCCCTTGTTAACTCAGAACATGTCCTACCAACCGATCCCTTCTTCTGGTCAAGTTGTGCCACAAACTTCTCTTCTCCCCAATCCTATTCAATACTTCCTCATTAGTTATGTGATCTACCCATCTAATCTTCAGCATTCTTCTGTAGCACCACATTTCGAAAGCTTCTATTCTCTTCTTGTCCAAACTATTTACCGTCCATGTTTCACTTCCATACATGGCTACACTCCATACAAATACTTTCAGAAATGACTTCCTGACACTTAAATCTATACTCGATGTTAACAAATTTCTCTTCTTCAGAAACGCTTTCCTTGCCATTGCCAGTCTACATTTTATATCCTCTCTACTTCGACCATCATCAGTTATTTTGCTCCTCAAATAGCGAAACTCCTTTACTACTTTAAGTGTCTCATTTCCTAATCTAATACCCTCAACATCACCCAACTTAATTCGACTACATTCCATTATCCTCGTTTTGCTTTTGTTGATGTTCATCTTATATCCTCCCTTCAAGACACCATCCATTCCATTCAACTGCTCTTCCAAGTCCTTTGCTGTCTCTGACAGAATTACAATGTCATCGGCGAACCTCAACGTTTTTATTTCTTCTCCATGGATTTTAATACCTACTCCGAATTTTTCTTTTGTTTCCTTTACTGCTTGCTCAATATACAGATTGAATAACATCAGGGAGAGGCTACAACCCTGTCTTACTCCCTTCCCAACCACTGCTTCCCTTTCATGTCCCTCGACTCTTATAACTGCCATCTGGTTTCTGTACAAATTGTAAATAGCCTTTCGCTCCCTGTATTTTACCCCTGCCACCTTTAGAATTTGAAAGAGAGTATTCCAGTCAACATTGTCAAAAGCTTTCTCTAAGTCTACAAATGCTAGAGATGTAGGTTTGCCTTTCCTTAATCTTTCTTCTAAGATAAGTCGTAAGGTCAGTATTGCCTCACGTGTTCCAACATTTCTACGGAATCCCAACTGATCTTCCCTGAGGTCGGCTTCTACCAGTTTTTCCATTCGTCTGTAAAGAATTCGTGTTAGTATTTTGCAGCTGTGGCTTATTAAACTGATTGTTCGGTAATTTTCACATCTGTCAACACCTGCTTTCTTTGGGATTGGAATTATTATATTCTTCTTGAAGTCTGAGGGTATTTCGCCTGTTTCATACATCTTGCTCACCAGATGGTAGAGTTTTGTCAGGACTGGCTCTCCCAAGGCCGTCAGTAGTTCCAATGGAATGTTGTCTACTCCGGGGGCCTTGTTTCGACTCAGGTCTTTCAGTGCTCTGTCGAACTCTTCACGCAGTATCGTATCTCCCATTTCGTCTTCATCTACATCCTCTTCCATTTCCATAATATTGTCCTCAAGTTCATCGCCCTTGTATAGACCCTCTATGTACTCCTTCCACCTTTCTGCTTTCCCTTCTTTGCTTAGAGCTGGGTTTCCATCTGAGCTCTTGATGTTCATACAAGTGGTTCTCTTATCTCCAAAGGTCTCTTTAATTTTCCTGTAGGCAGTATCTATCTTACCCCTAGTGAGATAAGCCTCTACATCCTTACATTTGTCCTCTAGCCATCCCTGCTTAGCCATTTTGCACTTCCTGTCGATCTCATTTTTGAGACGTTTGTATTCCTTTTTGCCTGCTTCACTTACTGCATTTTTATATTCTCCTTTCATCAATTAAATTCAATATTTCTTCTGTTACCCAAGGATTTCTACTAGCCCTCGTCTTTTTACCTACTTGATCCTCTGCTGCCTTCACTACTTCATCCCTCAAAGCTACCCATTCTTCTTCTACTGTATTTCTTTCCCGCATTCCTGTCAATTGTTCCCTTATGCTCTCCCTGAAACTCTGTACAACCTCTGGTTCTTTCAGTTTATCCAGGTCCCATCTCCTTAAATTCCCACCTTTTTGCAGTTTCTTCAGTTTTAATCAACAGGTCATAACCAATAGATTGTGGTCAAAGTCCACATCTGCCCCTGGAAATGTCTTACAATTTGAAACCTGGTTCCTAAATCTCTGTCTTACCATTATATAATCTATCTGATACCTTTTAGTATCTCCAGGGTTCTTCCATGTATACAACCTATCATGATTCTTAAACCAAGTGCTAGCTATGATTAAGTTGTGCTCTGTGCAAAATTCTACCAGGCGGCTCCCTCTTTCATTTCTTAGCCCCAATCCATATTCACCTACTACGTTTCCTTCTCTCCATTTTCCTACACTCGAATTCCAGTCACCCATCATACATTTCTTCAATTTCTTCATCTGCAGAGCTAGTTGGCATATAAACTTGTACTACTGTAGTAGGTGTGGGCTTCGTATCTATCTTGGCCACAATAATGCATTCACTATGCTGTTTGTAGTAGCTTACCCGCACTCCTATTTTCCTATTCATTATTAAACCTACTCCTGCATTACCCCTATTTGACTTTGTGTTTATAACCCTGTAGTCACCTGACCAGAAGTCTTGTTCCTCCTGCCACCGAACTTCGCTAATTCCCACTATATCTAACTTTAACCTATCCATTTCCCTTTTTAAATTTTCTAACCTACCTGCCCGATTAAGGGATCTGACATTCCACGCACCGATCCGTAGAACGCCAGTTTTCTTTCTCCTGATACCGACATCCTCTTGATTAGTCCCCGCCCGGAGATCCGAATGGGGGACTATTTTACCTCCGGAATATTTTACCCAAGAGGACGCCATCATCATTTAATCATACAGTAAAGCTGCATGCCCTCGGGAAAAATTACGGCCGTAGTTTCCCCTTGCTTTCAGCCGTTCATAGTACCAGCACAGCAAGGCCGTTTTGGTTATTGTTACAAGGCCAGATCAGTCAATCATCCAGACTGTTTCCCTTGCAACTACTGAAAAGGCTGCTTCCCCTCTTCAAGAACCACACGTTTGTCTGGCCTCTCAACAGATACCCCTCCGTTGTGGTTGTAGCTACGGTACGGCTATCTGTGTGGCTGAGGCACGCAAGCCTCCCCACCAACGGCAAGGTCCTCTATCCATACAAAATTCAAACGCGGCAACCCCTCAGCGCCGCTACCATTGCTGCACGAGAGACATTCGCTGACGATATAGTGCACAGGATTGATGACGGCGATATGCATGTGGGCAGCATTTGGTTTACTGACGAAGCTTATTTTTACCTGGACGGCTTCGTCAATAAACAGAACTGGCGCATATGGGGAACCGAAAAGCCCCATGTTGCAGTCCAATCGTCCCTGCATCCTCAAAAAGTACTGGTCTTGGCCGCCATTTCTTCCAAAGGAATCATTGGCCCATTTTTCAGATCCGAAACGATTACTGCATCACGCTATCTGGACATTCTTTGTGAATTTGTGGTGGTACAAACTGCCTTAGACGACACTGCGAACACCTCGTGGTTTATGCAAGATGGTGCCCGGCCACATCGCACGGCCGACGTCTTTAATTTCCTGAATGAATATTTCGATGATCGTGTGATTGCTTTGGGCTATCCGAAACATACAGGAGGCGGCGTGGATTGGCCTCCCTATTCGCCAGACATGAACCCCTGTGACTTCTTTGTGTGGGGACACGTGAAAGACCAGGTGTACCGCCAGAATCCAGAGACAATTGAACAGCTGAAGCAGTACATCTCATCTGCATGTGAAGCCATTCCGCCAGACACGTTGTCAAAGGTTTCGGGTAATTTCATTCATAGACTACGCCATATTATTGCTACGCATGGTGGATATGTGGAAAATATCGTACTATAGAGTTTCCCAGACCGCAGCGCCATCTGTTATTGACAATTGTAACTACTGTAATTTCGAAAGTTTGTCTGCCTGAAAATTTACTGTTGTCCCAAGCATATTGCAGCAAACGGTGTATTTCTATCGCTGCTCGTTTAGTTTTTATTTCCGTTTCAAATATACCGGTCATTTTTGAAACACCCTGTATCTATTCAAACTTACCACTAGAGAGCTTAACCATAAGCGATACAGTTCGTTCTTTTCATCAACTGCGTCAAATTTCCTGGTTATCTGTTCAATTCTTATTATTCTCTCCGTATGCATTTCCAAATCATTCAACGCTACTTCCTTAATCGACTGTTTTAGTGAACCGTATAGTTCATTGGTATTCCAAGTCATCTCCATCACCTCCAAACTTAGATTTAATATTTGCTGATACAAACTTTTCACTCTTTATTCTTGTAGTGGATGTAACCCAAAATTTGGATTCTCTATAATTGTATCCCCAACATTCTCCTCCTCTCCTCGTATTTCATCCTGGTCCGAAGTAATTATATAAAGGTCGCAGCCGCACTCTGTTCTCTTTTCACCCTTACGTCTCTTACTTGAATCACCCGCTGTCTTTGCACAGTTACATTATAATTGATTTTGTGTTTCAGGTGGGTTTAGGAATTTATTTGTGCTGGAAGTCACTATTCATAACAGTAAACTTGTGAACCTTACGTAAATTAATCAACCTCCCACCGTCATCATTCTTTACATTCTCTCCCCACGAACCTACAACGTCGTAATGTAATCATTTTCTATCTCATCCATTTAAATCACCTATTATAAACAATTCACGTCCACTTGGACATTCATCACCCTCTTCTTCCAAGTCATCGAAGAAGAATACCCTCTTGCTCTCAGGGACAATCATCGTTAAACCGCACAATTCAATTAATTCTAGCTTTATTGCTTGATTTTTATTGCTTCACGTATTATTATTTCGATCTTTCCTTTTCATTTAATTATGCCAGGTTTCGATTTCCTTCTTAAAGGAACCACTACCCCTGACTATGCTCCTCCGCTTTTCGTGACTCCACTTCCAAATAAAAAATATCATCCAATACCTTCTTAAACACGTTGTGTCTTTACTAACAGGGTCAAACAACGCCTGGAAGGCCTCTTGCAGACGATCCAGACCAACAGTTTCTCACACCGTCCCACCTTTTCCTTTTCTGAGTTTTGATTTTTTGGCATAGAAACATGGGGGTAAAGGGGACTCAGCCATTTTGAAGGTAGCCTCAGGGAAGTAAATCCCGGGGAAAAAATCCAGGTACTCTAGGTTGGGGGTTCAGTCGGAGTTGGCATCAGTCTCCGATAAAAACGGCCTTCACTACGTTTCCCAAAGAAGTAAAAATGCCGTATGGATCAAAAGTCATCTACTCTGATTTGTGGAACATGGAAAGCACAACGACTGGCAGGAAAACCTGAGAACACAGTTTAAAAAACCGAAGTGTTGAAAATGGATGTTCTGGTAATGACAAACACTAAACAGAAAGGTTGTGGAGTGAAACACAACAGCCGAAATATACTCACCAATAACTAACCGAACCACTGAAGACGCAGTCGTTTTCAGAATTGTTCATTGTGACACATGCAGCAGTCTTCCGTAACCATTTTCTAGCAACGATCTACTTTCAGGCATATTTTCAGGTGCGTGTATATGACTTTGATAGCATTATATCATTGCACAAAGTATAAAAACAAATGAGAATAAGCTACTAACTTCGGTAGTATTGGAGAAAAACCTGTAAAAAGGCGGAAATTTATGTAGTGTTTGTAAAGACTATTTGGATAGAGTTTCTGATTTCGAAACATCTCTGGACACGATTTACTGCTCTGACACACTTGTGGGGTCACCGTTGCTGTGTATCGATCGATACGGCAAAAAATACATCTGTGAAGTGCGACAGTGTGTGATTAACTATCTCTGTCTCTTCCAGATTTAAGTATAGTCCTATGCTGGATCTCTACAGCCTTGCCGCAGTGGATACATCGGTTCCCGTCAGATCACCGAAGTTAAGCGTTGTCGGGCGTGGCCGGCACTTGGATGGGTGACCATCCTGGTCGCCATGCGCTGTTGCCATTTTTCGGGGTGCACTCAGCCTCGTGATGCCAATTGAGAAACTACTCGACCGAATAGTAGCGGTTCCGGTCAAAGAAAACCATCCTAACGACCGGGAGAGCGGTGTGATGACCACACACCCCTCCTATCCGCATCCTCAACTGAGGATGACGGGGCGGTCGGATGGTCCCGATGGGCCACTTGTGGCCTGAAGACGTCCTATGTTGGATCTCTGTGTCTATTACTGAGTTTCATGGTTGTTGTTTTTGAGCGCATTCCAGCGTGATCGTCGCAAAAGCGGAGTCTACAGATGTATTTGAGTGCGAACAGTCTGTCGGAGGAAGTATTAGAAAGAAAGCCAGGTAGTGTACTGAAGTTCACGGTTATATTGAACTGTAATTCACAAGTAGGAAATAATGTCCACGACCGTTGGTGAAAGCTAAATTTCTATTCTAATCTTGTGGCATGAGTTTGTTACTGTAAATCAATAATACCTTTCTGCAAAGGATATACAAACTAATAGTGGCATCTCAGTCCATTGAGCTTAAAACACTTCAGCCCACCGCCCATCAATTAACGATCAGATAACGCTGAAACAATCCATCACCGACCAGAAGAGGGTTGATTATCAGCGAAGTGAGAAAAGAAGAGGAACATCAGATGCATCAGAAGGTGTATTATTTATTTCTGTAAAAAAGAAAAAATATTTGTTTCATCATTCTTTTTTGGGACGATTTTATACAGGGAGATTTTTCCCATTGTAAACAAACTCTAAGGATTGACTGATGAGAAGATACGGAATGAACTTAAATCCGAAAAAACACAGTTCCCATACTGGAGACCATTTATTCAATTATACACTACTGGCCATTAAAATTGCTACACCAAGAACAATTGCAGATGATAAACGGGTATTCATTGGACAAATAAATTATACTACAACTGACATGTGATTACATTTTCACGCAGTTTGGGTGCAGAGATCCTGAGAAATCAGTACCCAGAACAACCACCTCTGGCGGTAATAACGGCCTTGATACGCCTGGGCATAAGTCAAACTGAGCTTAGATGGCGTGTACAGCTACAGCTGCCCATGCAGCTTCAACACGATACCACAGTTCATCAAGAGTAATGACTGGCGCACTGTGACGTGCCACTTGCTAGGCCACCATTGACCAGACGTTTTCAATTAGTGAGAGATCTAGAGAATGTGCTGGCCAGGGCAGCAGTCGAACATTTTGTGTATCCAGAAAGGCCCATACAGGACCTACAAAATGCGGTCGTGCATTATCCTGCTGAAATGTAGGGTTTCGCAGGGATCGAATGAAGGGTAGAGCCACTGGTCGTAACACATCTGAAATGTAATGTCCACTGTTCAAAGTGCAGTGAATGCCAACAAGAGGTGACCGAGACGTGTAAGCAATGGGACCCCATACCATCACGCCGGGTGATAGGCAAGTATGGCAATGACGAATACACACTTCCAATGGTCGTTCACCGCGATGTCGCCAAACACCGATGCGACCATGATGATGCTGTAAACAAAACCTGGATTCATCCGAAAAAACGACGTTTTGCCATTCGTACATCCAGGTTCGTCGTCGAGTACACCATCGCAGGCGCTCCTGTTTGTGATGAAGTGTCAAAGGTAACCGCAGTCATGTCTCCGAGCTGATAGTCCATGCTGCTGCAAACGTCGTCGAACTGTTCGTGCAGATGGTTATTGTCTTGCAAACGTCCCCATCTGTTGATTCAGGGATCGAGAGGTGGCTGCACGATACGTTACAGCCATGCGGGTAAGATGCCTGTCATCTCGACTGCTAGTGATACGAGGCCGTTGGGATCCAGCACGGCGTTCCGTATTACCCTCCTGAACCCACCAATTCCATATTCTGCCAACAGTCATTGGATCTCGACCAACGCGAGCAGCAATATCGCGATACGATAAACCGCAGTCGCGATAGGCTACAGTCCCACTTTTATCAAAGTCAGAAACGTGATGGTACGCATTTCTCCTCCTTACATGAGGCATCACAACAACGTTTCACCAGGCAACGCCGGTCAACTGCTGTTTGTGTATGAGAAATCGGTTGGAAACTTTCCTCATATCAGCACGTTGTAGGTGTCGCCACCGGCGCCAACCTTGTGTGAATGCTCTGGAAAGCTAATCATTTGCATATCACAGCATCTTCTTCCTGTCGGTTAAATTTCGAGTCTGTAGCACGTCATCTTCGTGGTGTAGCAATTTTAATGGCCAGTAGTGTACATTATTACAGAGACTGCGGTCTAATAAGCGCTGTACCATGCAGCTACAGTTACCGTATGTGTTGATAATGGTTTCCATGTGGCTCAACGCATGAGTGTACGCGCCGTAGCATCTTAACAACAACCAGGCTGCTTCCGAACAGTGTCAAAGGCAGCATTATTATGTTGTTCCAGTGTCTTCACAACTGGAATGTGCATACACGATACTTTTGAGATGGCTCCCCAACCATAAATCGCACGGGTTGAGATCCAGTGAACGAGCAGACCATGCAACTGGACCACCTCAGCCGATCCATCGATTAGGGAAGACACCATTGAGATGCGTCCCGGACGTCAATGGGGAAGTGGACTGGAGCACCACCAGGTAGCAGGCACATAACCCTAGCAATCTTCGAGCAAGGGGGGCAAAGTCACCCGCAAGAAACGCCGACAGTTTCGTCCTGTCAGGTGGCGTGGAAGGAATACGGTCGGCCATTATTCCGGCACACACATTACGGCTCCGCCGCTGCTGATGGTTCGCTGTCACCATACCGTGAAGATTCTGAACACTATCCGACAGATGACTGTTATGAAAGTTGAAGATACCACTCTGCGTAAAGGTGGCCCCATCTGTGAACAGGATGGATGGCACAAATCCCGGATTCGTGCTTGCCGGTTGAAGAAATCAGTGAAAAAATTACTCCCGTTGTGAAAAGTCTGTCCTGGTAAGACCTGCACGCACTACGAGTGATAAGAGTAGTAGTAATTGTTATGGACAATGTTCCTTACGGTCGTCTGCTTTACCCTGTACTGACACGGTGGTCGCCTTCTGCAGCATTAATCACATTTCCCTCCAAGTCCGGTGACCGAACATGTCGGGTACGACCTTCATGATTTGCTGCTTTCTTAAACTACCCTGTCTCAAACAAACGGCGAAACACTGTTGTATACATTGAATGCCGTAGTTTTCGTCGGTGGGTATAGGTCTCCTATACAACCTTGCTGCCCGTTGCCGTTTGCCTTTCCATAAGTACGCACAATGTCGGCAAGCTCGAATAAGGAACCATTGTGTACTACGCTGCATTACATCCAATGCAAGGTGAGTCAGCTAGACAAGTGAATCGGACGCAACATTACCCATGATTACAGCTCCAATAAGGAACCATTGTGTACTACGCTTCATTACATCCAATGCAAGGTGAGTCAGCTAGAGAAGTGAATCGGACGCAACATTACCCATGATTACAGCTCGAATAAGGAACCATTGTGTACTACGCTATATTACAACCAATGCAAGGTGTCAGCTAGAGAAGTGAATCGGACGCAACATTACCCATGATTACAGCAGGAGAGTGCGGTAGGGCGTGACAAATGATGAACAGTACCACCCTCTACCACGCATACTGCAATTGTGGATGCATGGTACAGCGCACATTAGACCGCAGTCTCTGTAACTAAGTATGCTTGAGTAAGTGATCTCTAGCATGGAAACCATGTATTTCCGGACATAAGTTCATTAGATGTTATTGTTCCGAATCCAATTATCGGTCAATCCCTACTGTTTCCACACTGTGGAAAAAATCAAACCGTATTCACAGAAAACATGCACACGATTAAGATTTTTTGACTTCTACACTCATATTGTACGCATGCCCACGAAACCTATAGAATGTCAACCGATAGGGCTTACTGTTCGGATACAAAGGCGTCGTTATTTTCAAGATTAGCAGAAAATGAATTATTGCGCTAGAAAACGTTTTTCCTATACTTGACACTTCGAATGACAATTACGAGTAAAACTAAAACAAATTTATCATCACATACAGGTTATTAAGAACTTAGGTAACTCTCTAGTAAGCGTCTGAAAGCTGTGTCGCCGGCTGCGGTGGTCTAGCGGTTCTGGCGCTGCAGTCCGGGACCGCGGGACTGCTACGGTCGCAGGTTCGAATCCTGCCTCGGGCATGGGTGTGTGTGATGTCCTTAGGTTAGTTAGGTTTAAGTAGTTATAAGTTCTAGGGGACTTATGACCTAAGATGTTGAGTCCCATAGTGCTCAGAGCCAAAGCTGTGTCGATGTCAGTTTGTACAGATCAAGTATTACACATCAGTAATATCTGCTCCTTACGTGACGAAGGATTCAGTCTGCTACAGTCAGAGATACAAATTCCACACGATGTGGTTAATGTTCTAGATGTACTTGTTGCGTGTATTCTCCACGAAGCTCTGAACTTCCACCGTTGTCTTCTCTAGGAAATCGAATGATTTTTGAAGACGTAACGAAAGCAACCGTGTGGAACTGAAGAAGTTTTGTTCACATGGGCCAAAGGTTACATAGACGCTAACACTAGGCCGTCACTCGCAGCTCCTGCAACCACCACTCTCCACGTCAGGACCGGTTTAAGGGGCTCCGGAAAGGCTCAAAATCATGAAAAGTTCAATTTTTACTTTTTTGCGTTTTCTGAATCTGCAGACTATTACCTTTTAATAGATATATAATTTATTCAATTCCGAAAGCTACAGCTATTTTTAAATTTTTTTTGAAATGTGTTCTACATGGGCGTGACCCACTGCGGCGCTGTTAAACTGCTTTCAAATGGTGCTATTATTAACGTCCGTGTTCATCAGGTACATTTTAGTGATGTGAGATAAAGTATGTGTTGTGGCTAACCTGTGATGGTTCAATATATACCGCTTGTGTGATTGTAGATTGTTTCATGTTTATTTACTCTGTTGTTATCTCGAAAATATTCGTAATTAATTCTGTATCTTGAGTCTCTGTTTTGTTGAAGTATAATAATGAGTAAAAGTAAAGTTGCTGTTGCGACTTTGAATGATGGCAACATTGTAAGGTGCAAGGTATTTAGAAATATGGAAATGAAGATAGGTTCTAACATGGTACGAGCGATGCTTGCTTTAGACAAGGAACGCCTTCGGGCTGCAGACAGGGCTGTAAAGAGTCTAGAAATACAAGCAAGAGTAAACAGGAGGAGGAACAAGAGGAAGCTGGAGGAGGAGTTTGCAGAGGATGAAGATAATCCATCCTATGGACCTGGAATGCACTAAAAAGTTAATCCAATATTTGCCGCTCGATTCACAAAACTTTTTCTCATACTAATTACATGTTTTCTAAGGATCTTCCAAACATATTTGTTTCAAACTTTCAGTAAATGTTACACAGTACCTTCTGCATAATTTAACACAGCCTTTTTCCAAAAAACTGTATATTTTTGAATATATAAATAAAAAATTGCAAAAAAATGTTGTGAATTTTCATTACAATTGAAAAAAAATCATCTTTAGTAACTGAACTAAAATTTTGTAAAATCCCTGTGTTATGTTGTAGCCCATATTCCAATAAATAATCTGTAAAAAGTTCAACTTCCTACCTCAAATACTTTGTGAGGAAAGTTGTAATTTATAAGCGTTATTTTAACATTGCAAGTATAGGGCGTTCCGGAGCCCCTTAAGGCCCAAGCAACAAAATCCGCCACTTTAGGCGCCAAGCTGGGAGCGGCGCCAGAGGCGTCACAACTGCAAGGTCTGTATACAGGACGTATCACAATTAACAGCGGCCTTTTGAGAGGAACTCCAGGGAAAGCTACGTGCAAGATTTACATACTGTGCGTTTCACAATTAGCAGCGAAAAAAACTGGCATTGGTGAAAGTGTACGATCGGAAACGGTGGAGGAGGGATGAGATGTGGGGAGCGGGGGATGGGAGGGGTGGGGGCCAAATGATAAGTTGTAACGCCGGAAATGCATATCCTCCTATTTCCATCTATTGTACTACAATTCTGTTTCCTTGTTTTGTTACCTCAAGATATGACATTTCTGTGTCTTTGTATATTGTAATTGCTTTACTATTTCTATATACTTACGCATTTATGTCGATGTATAATTAGTTTGTTTTGCAAATTTTATTTGTATTTTTACGCTGGGTCTGGCCTAGTGAAAACTGTGCTATCGAACGAATACATCGATAGGTCGTGTGGAGAACCAAAGTGTTTAGGATCTTTGGTAGTGTTAACTCTGCCGTGTGGAGCGAGGGCAGAGCAGAGAGTCTGGCTGGAGTAGCGAGTGGAGCAGGTGTGTTGTGTGAAGCTCCCGCGAGTTGCCGCGCTTTCGGGGTTTGGCAGCATGTAATTGCGCTCGACTTGCGATGATAGTTTCTGACACGGTACGCGGACGGGAAGCATTAGCTGGCGCACATCAAGAGCCCCTTTCGTCTGGTGACCGTGTCGAGAAGAAGGCGCGCCAACATCCAGCTTCTGCAACAGCGACGGCCGACAATGAGTGACTGTCGCCACCTCCTCGATCGACGGCTTCAAACCTTCAATCAACCAACAAGGAAGACTGGATGCACGTAAAATTTTAGAACTGTATGGCAGACCTCAGCTTTTAAAACTGTTCAAATCACAAAATTACAGCAACGTAGAATGAACTTTTGTTGCTCAGTGTCCCAATTGCATTACCAAGCAGGGTCCCTTCCTTTTCCGGAATGAACCCGAGTGTCGTTGAAATTCAAACGCCAGTATTAAAGTAACATTATTCTATTTCACTGCTTTAATTTCAATGTTCAGTTAAGGTATTCATAGCTGGCTACAATATTCAGATTACACAAGCACAAATTAAGAGTGCGACTTTTGTTACCGTATCTTAGCTTACCTGTGACTGCAGCTCAGCTTGGTACGTACTAAAATTTACTACTGTTAATTGTTCAGAATCATTTAATTCAAGTTCAAAGTTAAATCCCTTATTTCTAAATTGCGTAGATTCAAGTAGCTTTTGAAATGATTGTTGAGGTAGTCCAAGACTAACCGTATCTTACTGAATTTCGATGTGCTTCAGAAAGAAAGCTCACTATTAACTTCAGTCACTAAATTAACTTTCGATTTTCCGGTTGTATTAATTCTTTTGCTAAATTAAGTCAGAGTGTAGCGAAATTTTCCCCAAATCTCAAATATCTAATTACCGCTAGTTAATTGTTAACGTAACGGCCGCACATTTACTTTCTTTATTAACTTTACCCCTTTTCAAAATTAATTTCCACCTGTTTCATTAGCATTTTTCCTTTCATTTAGATGTAACCCTTTCCTCCCTCTTTACCGACAGATGAACTTCGGTGACGATTGCTTTTCCCAAATTTCCATTAGGTACACGCGGTTTAATTTTTCACTGTCATTAAGGTCGATAAGTGAGGGGGAGGTTACAAAGTCACTTGTGTGACAAAATGGTTTCGAACAGGCCCTGATATCGGAGATCTGGGACAAGTGCCCGCTTACATGTGAATCAATGTAATCACTTGTGGCAGTCACCACCACTACTTTTGTCACTTACGGTGTTTCCGTTAATTCATCTCCAGTCAGCTTATTTCCTGACGAAGAAGAAACTAGATATAGTCAGCAACTCGGATTTTTCATAGAGGATTAACACGACAAGTTCTCCGAGAATATTTCATGGATAAAAGTCGTCGGGAAAGTCTTCGATAAGAAACAAGCACACTCTTTATAAGGCTATCATACAGTTTCCACCCAACAAAAGTAATGTGAAAAATTATTAACCTGTTTCACAACGGATGCCGATGCGACAGAACGGTATCACGAATATTCTTTGTGTTTCGTACGCAGTACGACTACAGATAGGACATTAATCACATCATCTTCGGCTGCCCTCGATACAGAAATGAAACTGACTGGCTGATTACCATTGTGACCGTATGCATCATACACTTCCTGCTCATGTTTTAATCATCTTGTTTACGGATATAACTGTCTTCCAGCACATTTTTGTTGTTGTTGTTTTGTTTTGGTTTTATGTCGCAAAACTGCTATGGTCATTAGCGCCCGGTCTGTGACTTAGGAAAAGGTAAAAAACGAAAACGGAAACAGGCAGCGATGGGAACGAAACTAAAAAAATGGGAGAAACTAAAAGCAAATGGAAAGCTTAAAAACCACTACAGAAAGGGGTTGGTTGTCCCCAAAAAGAGCTTCAAATGACTGACGTCATCTCACTGGCAGTAATAAACTGGAGAACGCGATCGGCTGAGCGCGTGTCATCTGCTAAAATGGACGATATATCAGGCGACAGCTGTAGACGGGCGCGTAACGGAGTAAAATAGGGGGCACTCAAGTAAAGGTGTCTTACTGTCCACAGCTCAGAGCAGTGGGGACAGAGTGGTGGAGGATCGCCGCTTAAAAGATGTCGATGGCTAAAAAGACAGTGCCCTATCCGGAGTCTAGTTAATATTATCCCCTCCCGACGACGCGTTCGGGAGGAAGAGGTCCAAGCACAGGGAAGAGCTTTCACGTCCCGCAATTTATTATGGGGATGTGTCGACCAATGTGCGTGCCATAAAAGAACAACACGACGACATAAAACACTCCGTAGATCGGCGAAGGGAATCGTGCGAATAGCTGGGCGAAGAAGAGAGACTGCAGCCTTGACCGCTAGATCGACCGCCTCATTTCCACAGACACCAACGTGTCCTGGGAGCCAGAGGAACGCCACCGAGACGCCACCCAAGTGGAGCAAGCGTACGTAAGCAGTCCTGAATCCGGTGGACCAGAGGGTGCACAGGGTAGAGAGCTTGGAGACTGAGGAGAGAGCTGAGAGAATCTGAGCAGATAACATACTGTATCCGCTGATGGCGGCGGATGTATTGGACAGCCTGGAGAACAGCTTAAAGCTCCGTAGTATAAACCGAACACTAGTCGGGAAGCCGAAATCGATTTGGGGTGTCGCCAACAATATAGGCACTCCCTACACCTAACGATGTTTTTGAGCCGTCAGTGTAAATAAATGTGGCTTCCTTCATTTGTGCACATAGAGCAGAAAATGCCCAACGATAAACGAGTGAAGGGGTACCATCCTTGGGAAACTGACAAAGGTCATGGAGCAGGCAGGTCCAGGTACGGAGCCAAGGTGGTTCTCTACCCCAAGTTGTCAAGAAAGTCTTAGGAAAGCGGAAGGAAAGAGAATGGACCAGTTGACGGAAGCGGACTCCTGGTGGTAGTAGGGAGGAAGGGCGGCCTGCATACCCTAAATCCAAGGAGGCGTCGAAAAAAATGTCATGGGCTAGATTAGCAGGCATGGAAGACAAATAGCTAGCATTACGACTTAGAAGGACAGCTCACCGATTGGACAGCGGAGGTTCAGCAGTCTCAGCATAAAGGCTTTCCACAGGGCTGGTGTAAAAAGCTCCAGACACTAAACGTAATCCACGGTGGTGGATAGAGTCGAGACGCCGAAGAATAGACGGCCGAGCAGAGTAGTAAACTATGCTTCCATAGTCCAATTTCGAGCGCACTAAGGCGCGGTAGAGGCGGAGAAGGCCCACTCGGTCCGCTCCCCAGGAGGTACCATTCAGGACACGGAGGGTGTTGAGGGATCGCAGACAGCGAGCCGAAAGATAGGAAACGTGGGAGGAACAGCACAGTTTTCTGTCAAACATAAGACCCAAGAATTTAGCGACGTCCGAAAACGGAAGGTTGACAGGTACTAGATGTAAGGAAGGTGGAAGAAACTCCGTACGACGCCAAAAATTAACACAAACGGTCTTACTGGGAGAAAAGCGGAAGCCTGTTTCGATGCTCCAAGAGTGGAGGCGATCGAGACAGCCTTGAAGACGACGTTCAAGAAGGCTGGTCCGTTGAGAGCTGTAGTAGATCGCAAAATCGTCCACAAAGAGGGAGCCCGAGACATCAGGAAGGAGACAATCCATAATTGGATTTATGGCAATGGCAAACAGTACAACACTTAGCACGGAGCCCTGGGTTACCCTGTTTTCTTGGGAGAATGTACGGGAGAGAGTAGTGTTCACCCGCACTTTAAATGTGCGCTATGCCATATATTCGCGAAGAAAAGGGGCAACCGACCGCGAAAGCCCCAAGAGAACAGTGTGCGGAGGATGCCTGTGCTTCAACAGATATCGTTTCCTCTCTCCAGATCAAAAAATATTGCTACTGTTTGGCGTTTCCGGAGAAAATTGTTCATGATATAAGTGGAGAGAGCAACAAGACGGTCAACTGCAGAACGATGCTTTCGGAAACCGCATTGGGCAGGTGTTAAAAGACTGCGGGACTCCAGCCACCAAGCTAAACGGCAATTCGCCATACGCTCCAAATCCTTACATACACTAGTCGTGAGAGAAATGGGGCGATAGCTAGAGGGGAGAAACGACGATAGCTTCCCGCCATCGTCTGGGAAAAGTACTGTCAGTCCAAATTCGATTATAAAGGCGAAGGAGGTAACGCAGACTATGGTATGACAAATGCAGCAACATTTGGATGGGGCGGAGAAGCGAGAAGAAGAGATTGCGTGTTGGAGTTCCCGCATGGAGAAAACAGTATTGTAGCTTTCGCGATTTTGAGAGGAGAAAGCAAGAGGTCGCACTTCCGCTGCACGTTTCTTCGGGAGGAACGATGGCGGGTAATTTGAAGAGCTCGAAATCTCAGCAAATTGTTGACCCAATGAGTTAGAAATTGCGACGGGGTCCACTAATGTATCATGCGCGACAGTGAGCCCAGAGACCGGGGAGAAACTAGGCGCGCCTGATAGCCGTCGAATCCGACTCAAAACTTCCGAGGAGGGAGTGAAGGTGTTAAATGAGCTAGTAAAGAAGTCCCAGCTTGCCTTCTTGCTATCGCGGATGACGCAACGGCATCGCGCACGGAACTGCTTATAGCGGATACAGTTGGCCAAAGTAGGATGGTGGCGGAAAACGCGAAGAGCACGTCGCCGCTCGCGTATTGCGTCACGGCAGGCCTCGTTCCACGAAGGAACTAGGGGGCGCCGGGGCAATTCGGAGGTGCGAGGTATTGAACGTTCCGCAGCTGTAAGAATAACGTCTGTAATATGAGTGACTCATCGTCGACGCTAGGAAAGTGACGGTCATCGAATGTCGCTAGAGACGAAAAAAGTGTCCAATCGGCTTGGGCAAACTTCCAGCGTCTCGGGCGTATATATTGCAGTTGTGGCTGCAATCGAAGGACACATGGAAAGTGGTCACTTGAGTGTGTATCAGCAAGGGCGAACCATTCGAAGTGCCGATCTAGCGGAACAGTACCGAGCGAAAGGTCCAAATGAGAGAAATTTGTCGTGGAGGCAAAAATGTAGGGTCCCCAGTGTCGAGGCAAAGAAGATCCGCTTGGTGGAAGACGTCTAGCAATAGTGAGCCACGCGGACAAGGATGTGGAGATCCCCAAAGCGGGTGGTGCGCATTGAAGTCCCCAACCAGCAAATAGAGGGGTGGAAGCTGACCAAGAAGATAAAGGAGATCAGCTCGTGCCATTGATGTGGACGGTTGAATGTACACAGTACAAAGAGAGAAGGTGTATCCAGAAAGGGAAAGACGGACAGCTACTGCTTGGAAGGAAGTGTTTAAGGGGATTGGGTGATAATGGAGAGTATCATGGAGAAGAATTATGAGCCCCCCCGCCCATGTGCTGGAGTGCCTTCAACAGAGGGGAGATCAAATCGGACTGACTGAAAATGGGGGAAGACAAAGCGGTCGTGGGAACGCAGCTTTGTTTCCTGAAGACAGAAGGTGACCGGCGAATAGGATCGTAAGAGGATCGTCAATTCATCCCGATTGGCTCGAATGCAGCGGATATTCCAATGGATAATGGACATAGGTGGACAGAAAATGGAAGAATGTGACCAAGATTGCCATCAAGTCAACAACTGCTCAGAGCTTGCGACCGACAGCGTGGAACGGCACTCAGCCGAAGGCAGAAGATCCTGATCCATAGGTTGTTCAGCAGCAGCTCCTGCCACCAGTGATCGGCCGGTTGATCGGCCACCAGCAGTGCACCTCGGCGACACAGAAGACGGCCGAGTGCGGTTACCGCCAGGTGGTGCTGTAGATGAGACACGCCGTGGCGGAGAAGGAGAGGAACTGGGTTTCTTATTAGCCGTCTTGGAAACATGATGTTTAGATGAAGGAGGAACCGATGGATGTGAAGTTGGGGTACGTAAAAAATCTTCACGAGCATGCTCTTTTTTGGAAATCCGGGTGTCTGACTTTTGGGATCGAGATTTAGCAGAACCCAATGAAGGGTGACCCATAGATAGAGCAGGCGAAAGTGGGGAGGTTGAATGGGCGATCTTTGCACTGGCCGATCTGACGACCGTGTCACTAGAGGTGAGATTGAAACTTCCCCTTAGAAAAATTATACAAGACTGTGCTTAAACTGACACACAATAATTTTAGCGCAACGCAATCTGACTATCAAAAATCCCTACAAAGGAATGGCCCTGACTAACATTAACCTGTACCTTTCACAAATCACTTACCTCACCAAAAATCTTCGTTACTCGAACTACTGCAATTCAGCGAGCGCCACCATTGCCAGCTAAATAAAAGATTCAAACTACAGAAGGCACTAACTACTGATAGGCATAGTTAGCAAATGAAAGATGATAATAGAGAACAAACAATGTATTTACCTTAACAGTCATAATATATATAGTAGTTCATAATATCTAGTATTACAAATTATCAAAACTCCGCCATCTCTCTCCCCACATCCACCACTGCTGGCGGCTCACCTCCAACTGCGCAACGCTACGCGCTGTTCACGTCCAGCTGCCCAACACTACAATGGCAGACAACAATGCAAACTAGCCACAGACTGCACACAGCACAGCCAGTGATTTTGGTACAGAGCGCTACGTAACGTTGCTAATAAGAAAACATAAACAGCCTACTTACAAGATCACACGTCTGCGTGGCCGCCTCCTTTGTTGGCCGAGGAGAGGCAAGGAGAGTGCTGTATTTTCCTGTCTGAGGCACAGTGGGCTTTCGACTGGCGAATAATTTTCGAGCAGCAAAGGTCGACACCTTTTCCTTCACTCTGACTTCCTGAATGAGATTTTCGTTTTTAAAAATGGGGCAATCTCGAGAGGAAGCAGCACGGTCACCCATACAGTTGATGCAACGAGGGAATGGAGGTGGACAAGCACGCTCATGGGCATCCTTGCCACACGTAACACATTTGGCCGGGTTGGAACAGGACTGTCTGGTATGATTGAACCGCTGGCATCGATAGCAACGCGTAGGGTTTGGGACGTAGTGGCGAACGGAAATTATCTCGTAGTTCGCTTTTATTTTCGATGGGAGTTTAACTCTGTCAAACGTCAAGAAGGCAGCACGGGTTGGAACGATGTTCGCGTCAACCCTTTTCATGACTCTATGAACAGCCGTTACGCCCTGGTCAGACAGGTAGTGTTGAATTTCCTCGTCAGACAATCCGTCGAGGGAGCGTGTATAAACGACCTTACGTGAGGAATTTAAAGTGCGGTGCGCTTCCACCCGGACAGGGAAGGTGTGGAGCAGTGAAGTACACAGCAATTTTTGTGCCTGGAGGGCACTGACTGTTTCTAACAACAAGGTGCCATTCCGTAATCTGGAACAACACTTTACAGGACCTGCAATCGCGTCGACACCTTTCTGAATAATGAAAGTGTTGACTGTGGAGAAGTCGTGACCTTCGTCAGACCGAGAAACAACAAGGAACTGTGGCAACGATGGAAGAACTGTCTGTGGCTGAGACTCAGTGAACTTACGCTTGTGAGCAGACATAGTGGAAGATGAGGAAACCATTGCGGAAGAATCACCCATGATTACCGGTGTCTCCGATGGTGCGCTCCTCCCATGTGGGGGCCCTCTGAGGGCACTCCCGCCTTAGGTGATTGTTCACACCTCAGGTCACACCTCCCGAGAAACGGACGGAGGGACCAATCGGCACTTTCGGAAGGTATCAGCTTGGGTAATCACCCCTGGGCCTGGCCGTTACCAGGGGGTACGTACGTGTCCTACCTGTCTACCCGGGGCGGGGAATTACGCGTTACCCCGTTACCGGCTACGCATGAAAATGCGTGGGTCGGCCTTCAGACACGCACAGGGAGGAAGAAAGAGAAAGGGAAAAACAAAGAAAGGGAAAGGATAGAATAGAGGTCTCAAACGCCGCAGCGGAGAACAGGGTAAAGAGAAGAGGTAAGGAAGAGAGAAGGACAAAGGAAGGATGACATGCAAGCAGAGAAGGCGGAGAATGTGTTACATATTATGAGCGTCCGTCTCCGGACACAGGCACAAACCATACTCCCAGAGGGGGAGAAAGGGAAGCAAAGAGCCAGAGGTGAGGCGAGGGGGGACGAAGATGGGGGATGGGGAAGGATGCGGAAAAGGAAGGTATGCAGCCCGGAAACGAAGTAGGGCCACATTAGCTTGGGGTCCCGTGCTCGCTACGCACGTATCCATAAAAGTGTTGTCGACCCCCTGAGGGGTCTTCCTGCACAGTTTTTTCCACTCTGCAGCTCCCCTTAATATAATGAAATTTTTCATTGATCTCTTATCAGATATGCTATCTTCCTGTCCCTCCTTCTTGTCAGTGTTTTCCACTCATTCCTTTCCATGTCGATTCTATGGAGAATTTTTCTTCTGTAGCACCGCATCTCAAACACTTCTATTCTCTTCTGCTTCGGTTTTTCTATAGTCCATATCTCACTACCATACAGTGCTATACTTCAAATGTAACCTCTCAGAAAATTCTTCCTCGCATTATTACATATGTTTGATACTAGTAAACTTCTCTTCGCTAGCAATGCCCTTTTTGCCAGTGCTAGCCTGCTTTTTATGTCCTCCTTGTTCCATCTGTGATGGGTTACTTTGCTGCTTAGGTATCAGAATGCTTTAACTTCATCTATGATACTTCGTGATCACCAGTTTCCTACTGTTCTCATTTCTATTACTCCTCATTCCTTTCGTCTTTCTTCGAGTTACTCTCAACCCATATTCTGTACTTTTAGGGAAGATGTAGACATTTATAACTTAATAGTGGAATTTATTTAAAAGTTGGAATTGAATGATACTGTGTGTGTGTGTGTGTGTGTGTGTGTGTGTGTGTGTGTGTGTGTCGTTGTAACATGGTTTTATTAATTTGTTTTAACAGTCCATGACTTCCGCTTGGATTTCAGCATTTTTCACCAAGGAATTTCAGTTTGTTTCAAGACATTGTACGTTTGGGCTGGCTGTAGCGTAAAACCGAAGGACAATACAATAAATAAAAATAATAAAAATAGAGGACATTTTCCACTAAAAGTGTGCATTAAAGCAAGCCATGATACACACTGAAGAGACGAAGAAACAGGTACACCTGCGTAATATCGTGTAGGGCCTCGCTAGCAAGCAGAAGTGTCGCAGCACGACGTGGCATGGACTCCACTGATCTTTGATGTAGTGCTGGAGGGAACTCACGCCATAAATCCTGCAGGGCTGTCAAGAATACGAGGGGCCGGAGATCTCTTCTGAACAGAACATTGCAAGGCATCCCAGTTATGCTCAACAATGTTCGTGGGGATTTTGTTGCCCAGCGGAAGTGTTTAAACTCAGAAGAGTGTTTCTGGAGCTACTCTGTACCAATTCTGGACGTGTGGTGTGTCGCACTGTCCTACTGGAATTCCCCAAGTCCGTCGGTATGCACAATGGACATGAGTCGATACAGGTTATCAGAGAGGATGTTTACGTACGTGTAGCCTGTCAGAGTCGTACCTAGACATATGAGGGGTCGCATGTCACTCCAACTGCACACACCCTACACCATCACAGAGCCTCCACCAGCTTGAACAGTCCCCTGCTGAAATGAGGGATCCATATCCGTACACGTCCATCCGCTCCATAGAATTTGAAACGAGACTCGTCCCACCAGGTATTATGTTTCCAGTCAACAACAGTGCAATGTCACTGTTGACGGGCCCATACGAGGAGCAAATCTTTGTGTTCTGTAGCCATCAAGGGTAAACGAAAGGGTCTTCGTCTCCGAAAGCCCATATCGATGATGTTTCGTTGAATGGTTCGCACACTGACACTTGTTGATGCCCCGGCATTGAAATCTGCATCAATCTGCGAAGGGATTGCACTTCTGTCACGATGAACGAATCTCGTCAGTCGTCGTTGGTCCCGTTCTTGCAGGGTCTTTTTCCGGCAGCTGCGATATCGGAGATGTTTTACCGGATTCCTGATATTCGCGGTAAACTCGTGAAATCGTTGTAAGCGAAAATACCCACTTCATCGTTACCACAGAGATGCTGTGTCTCATCGCTCGTGCGATGCTAATCTGCTTGCTAATCTGCCATCTGCCATCTGACCTAGCAACTGCACCAGACACTTGTTGTCTTATATAGACGCTGCCGACGTAGCGCCGTATTCTGCCTGTTTAGATATATCTGTAATTGAAAGCGCATGCCTATATCAGTTTCTTTGGTACTTCAGTATATTTGGGCCACGTCATTCACAGGAAATATAACAAACGATTGGCACACCACAAACTGTACTTTATGATGAATGGATCAATTACTATCCGCGTTATTGACCATACCTACACCTAAGGTATTTTCCACAACGCCCACCACAAAAAATATTCGCTTAAAGCAAAATTCGTTAACTGTTGTTTAATTATATTCACAACAATCTTCTTAAAAAGGTACCAACGTGTAAACAGGGATTAGAATCTGAAAATACCTTTTAACACACTCTTTGAACAACGTGTACTACCAGCTTTGTGACCACCATAAAAAATGTAAAAAAAGCGCCAATTTCGTTCATTGTTGAATTTTACCCTCAAAATAATATTTAAAGGGATATTGATATGTAACAAGGGGCCTGAAAATGGAATATTGATTATAGAGTTCATTGAGGAAATTGACATGTATTACTGAGACTTGAATTTATGGGTTGAGTTTAACGGAAAAATTTAAAACATATGTGGAGACTGGTGGGAGAATTCATAAAAAAAATTAAAATATAAAGAAATTGACTAGATTACAATACATTCAGGAGGTGGACATAAAGTACTGAACAGGTTAATTCATTAACTTTGAATTAACAGATTCAATAATACATAGAGAACATCAGGCATTATGAATTAGTAGCAGTAGACAAAAAAAATGCCGGAAGCAGATTGTGGCTTTGAAAATCTACGTAGAAAATTGTAGATAATCTTTCCATTCTTAGTGATGAGAGAAATTTCATCTTTTATACATTTTCGATAACTGCAATCTATTTATAGGAAAGCTTCAAAGCCTGAAATAAGTGCTATAATTAATGTTAGCAGTCACATATTCGATTTTCTCTGATGGGTAAAAAAGTCAATCAGCAACAGTCCTCATTAGAAGCACTCCGGAAATATTTAGCACAGGACAAGGGAGAGCGTTAGGGTAGCTCAGCATCCGGTATTTTCATTCTGTTGTTGGTAATTTTTACAAAATCCTTTTTCTGTTATAACAGCTTCATTATACATTTACGAAAGAATTTAAATTAGGATATAAGTAATACAATTAAAACCAAGGTTAGTAAGCGAGAAAACGTATTTGTCAGTTATTTCGCGTGACTGACCACGCACACAGCACGTGATCACGGCGCTGCTTGTGCCGTCAAGTTGAATTTACCCGCTTTTTATTTTTGTCTTACACGTCTAGTTGCGTAGGACCAAATTGAGGAACAAATCTTCATGATCGTGGAACGAGTATGTACATGAAAATAACACGGGAAATGTTAATAACAGATAACATAAAAAACACTCGAATCATATATTGCATAACATAAGTTTTCATATACAGCGTTATTTGGCTAGAATTACTGTCGGCCAATAAAACAACACCGTGTTTAAGATTAGGTAGATCATAGCTTATGGACATTTAACCA